>NW_006238950.1:1903814-1915739 GCF_000226075.1 Solanum tuberosum | reverse complement strand
GTAAGGTGGCGATGTTTTTCTCTGTTATGTATTTTCTTCTCGTAAGGTGGCGTGAGAAGATCCGTAATTCTATTCCTCTTCATGTGGTTACCCTTTCTGAATTGTTAGCTATGGTGTCATTGATTGCTTCCGTTATATATCTTTTGGGTTTCTTTGGGATTGGGTTTGTTCAGTCGTTTGTGTCCAGGTCGAATAGTGATTCATGGGATATTGAGGATGAGAATGCTGAGCAGCTTATTATTGAGGAAGATAGCCGCCGTGGACCATGTGCTGCTGCCACTACTCTTGGCTGCGTTGTGCCTCCACCACCTGTTCGAAAAATTGCCCCAAACGGAGAAGCCTGCGCCAATAATTATGCCCGCATTATCGGAAGATGACGAGGAGATTATACAATCTGTTGTTCAGGGTAAAACACCATCATATTCGTTGGAATCAAAGCTTGGTGATTGTATGAGAGCTGCTTCGATTCGAAAAGAGGCGTTACAGAGGATTACAGGGAAGTCATTGGAAGGGCTCCCATTGGAGGGATTTGACTATGAGTCTATTCTTGGACAGTGCTGTGAGATGCCTGTAGGATATGTGCAAATACCGGTGGGTATTGCTGGGCCTTTGTTGCTTGATGGGAGAGAGTACTCAGTGCCAATGGCAACTACAGAAGGATGTTTAGTGGCTAGCACCAACAGGGGTTGCAAGGCTATCTTTGTCTCTGGTGGCGCCGACAGCGTTTTGCTCAGAGATGGGATGACAAGAGCTCCGGTTGTCCGGTTCTCCACCGCCAAAAGAGTCGCTGAGTTGAAATTCTTGGTTGAGGATCCCAACTTTGTTCTAAGAAATTGGGTGGGTATTGGGTTATGGGGTGGATAGTTGGGTTATGGGTTAAAAAAAAGGGTCAAACGGGTAGTTCAATAGGAATAAGACACGTGTAAGCAATTAGGGGTCCGTTAGTGAGAGGGGTATATGTGTACCTATAATTGGACGGAAGGGGCTTATATGGACGCAAAGTATAACGGAGGGCATATACGTACCATTTATTAAAGTTCAGGGGTAAATCCGTCCCTTCTCCCTTTATACAATTATTATTGTAAAAATATTTTTCTCTTTCTTCAGTTACGGTTTTTTTTGTTGACCTAATAAATTTTGATGCTATTGTTTTGGGAGTGATAATTTATTATCTAATTAATAGGTTTCCTACAATTAAGCATATTTTTGTTTTCTTGTTTACACCAATTCAATATATGCATACAATGTGTTTAAATTTATAGTTCATTTTAATTAATTTTAATTAATTAGCATGTGTTTTACTTCATTAAATCACATAATAATGGAAATAACATTAATTGGGTGTAAACACGAGTAAGTTTTTTCCCTTTATATATGTTAGTTAAAAAAATGGAATGAGTATATTAAATGGTATATATTTTGGGTTAATATTGGTGACCATTTTCTTTTAACCATAATGATTACCTTACGCCAAAATATAATAAAAATATCATTCCTATTAGGGGTGTTCACGGGTTGGTTTGGATCGGTTATTGGTTAAAATCAAAACCAAACCAAACTTAATCGGTTTTTAAATTATCAAAATCAAACCAAACCAAATATAATATACATTTATCAGTTTGGTGGTTATCGGTTTCGGTTTGGTTTGGTTCGGTTATTCGGTTATTAACCATACACAAATAAAAGAAACAATTCATTCAAAATGTGAAAAAAGTGACAACAATCCATTCAAAACGAAAAATAGTTAGAATGACTTAAATTATTACTGAACTTTCGATAACTAAATTTACTATCAATAAAGCTTTAAAATTCACTATATTAGCCTAGAAGGAAGAGACAATAACATTTTCGGTCCCACAAGAATTGTCATAGACACTCATATACATGAAATCAATAAGATAAATGTTTCATCTTAGGCATTTTTGTTTTCAATAAGTAAATTATAAAGAAATTTTAATGAAAATATGTATAAGATCTTTAAAATTGTTTCTAACAACAATCTATTAAGTATGTATATTAATAAAATATATGTATATAATTCATCGGTTTGGTTCGGTTATTTCTTTGGTTTTTTTGAATAAAACCATAACCAAACCAAATACTATCGGTTTTCAAAAATCTAAAACCAAACCAAACCAAACCCAAATAAAATCGGTTTGGTTCGGTTTTTTGGTTTGGATCAATTTTTATCCAAACCGTGAACACCCCTAATTCCTATTATAAACCATTACACTTGAAATACTATTTTATAATAATTTCTATTGAGGTGATTTTCGTAAAGAATTGAAGAAGTTGAATTTTTGGGAGTTCTTGATGTTCTTCATGCGTTCTTGAGAAAGAAGAAGCAAAAAGAATACATTTGATCCAAAACTCCAATTGAAAAGTGTTAAAAGTTGCTTGGGGACTTGTTGAGATAAAAAATGGTATTGCAAAATTGGAGTTAAAAATAATGGCATGGATAAGTCTTTTCTCAAATAGCAATGACATCGATGGACCAAACTTTTAACGGATGACATTAACGAGTCTTTTTTCAAATTTGATGACATATTTGAGAATTTTTCCTTATTTAAATTAAGATATACACCATAATCTAATAGAGAATTTACCTATTATTTTATATAATTAAATTAATCATAAATTGTGTATATTATTATTTAACATGATTTCCAGATCCATATTATCTATAAATAGTTGTAACTATATACAATTCGATTTATAATGTATGGTAAATTTGATTTTAGTTATATGTGAAACTGTAACCCTCCAAAATTTTCTAAGATAAAATCTGAACCGTACTTTGTATGTGTAAAGTATTGTACTGAATGATTCCTAGTTGCGCAGGTGTGTTAATGATTACTCCCTCCGTTTCACAAAGAATGACCTTCTTTCCTTTTTAGTCAGTTTCAAAAAGAATGACCTCTTTCCTTTTTTGGTAACATTTTACTTTTTGCTTTCCATGTGACATGTTTAAGACCACAAGATTAAGGGCAATTTTGTACATTTGACATAACTTTAATTTAGGACCACAAGATTCAAAAGTCTTCTTTATTTACTTAAACTCTGTGCCAAGTCAAACCAGGTCATTCTTTGTGAAACGGAGGGAGTATTTTTTTTTTTAATTTTTTTTTTTTGGTGACCATGATGGCCTTTTATTAATAAAAAATTAAGACTTAGTCTGTACAAAAACAAAGATAGGGCTGACCCTCAAGTGACTGACCCATCAACAATTAATACTTAGAAAGGTAGATCCAATCTATCTAATATGTGCAAATGTATCTTTGTATGTTCTTCTCTTTTATTCTCTGATAAGAAATTGTGTCTGTTACCACCTATTTTGAGTTCCTGAAGCATTGCCCGGTGAGTGCCTCCCTCTTCCTCTTTTTTTTTTCTTTTTCTTTCTTTCTTCCTCTTTTATTTTGTGTTGCCAGTGATGCTCCACTATTATTTTCAAGTCAAAAGATTTTTGACTCAATTCTATCAAGAGTGTGAGTGAATAGACTATTTTACCTTGAAAGAGTTGTAATTTCATGATTATGTAGCCACCAGCTTAGGTCTGATGAGATTTCATATCTTTTGGAGTTGTTGTAGCCACCAGCCCATGTATCATGCATATATATATATATATATATATATATATATATATACTGTATATCAAATATTTTCAATTTTATAAAAATGCTATTTTAAGTTTCTTTTCACCCCTTGGTCGACCCCAACAACCCTAAAAGTTCTCTTCAACCCTAATAAGTCTTGGTAAGTATTTTTCATGATCTTGCAACATAACATCAAATCGTCAACCTATCTGTAGTACCAATAATGCAATTTTACTTCAAAACTTTATTTTTAAGCAAGTCCATTGAGAATTTTTCCTTCCAAATCAAGGTAACCATTCTTTTTTAATTTCCTAGTGATTCTAACATATGATTATGTATCCTAAGCAAGAATCTTCCATCATAATATAGGATTTTTCAAGAATTTCAAAAAAGGATTTCTTAATCGTTTTTTTATCAAGTTAGGTGTTCAAGAACATCTCACAAAAGTCCATAAGGTTGAGATTATTCCCGTTTTATTTGACGGGTGAAGCTACAAGATGGTTGGCGGAATTGCCAAATAATGCTATCATTTCTTGGGAAGAGTTGAGTGACGCTTTCTTGGAGAGATTCTTTCCTTCCTTGAAGATGGTAAAGCTTAGGGACCAGATCCAAAACTTCAAAAGAATTAGAGGTGAACCTCTACATGAGACATGGTTGTGGTTTCAAAGATTACTCTTACAATTCCAACACATGGTGTTCCGGATCATTTGTTGCTGCAATATTTTTATTGTAGCCTTGATTCAATCAACAAAGGCATGGCTGATCAACTTTCCCAAGATGAACCGATGCGACAACCGTACGAAGTAGCACCGTTGTTATTAGATGACATGAATAAAGTCAATCAAGCATATCATACTAGAGAGGACCAAATGTCTTCTCTAAAACTGAGCATGAGCAAAGAACAAATTGAGAAGGACCATGAGTGATACGAAAACATGGTTAAAATGATGACCCAACTTGATTTGTTGTCCAAACATGTCATGGGGTGGATTTAAATCAGTAAATACAATTGGAACAAGTAGTCGGTAGTGCCCGAAAGATGCCAAGTTCAAGGCATTGTACAATGAGGAAGTACAATACTTGAGAAATCAAATGGCGATTCTCTCCCAAACTACTAACGACAAGGTGGGAAACCAAGGTTGGAACAAAGAGCGAGATAACAGTTGGAAGATTGAAAAGGTGGAAATTGGAGAGACCAGAGACTGAAAAAGATATGTACATTCCTCCTCATGATCGTCCAACAACAAAGGAACCAGCTGACGGGAAGGAAATCGAACCGATGAAATGCTCACAAGGATATTCAATAAGGTTGAAAGGTCCGAAAAAGTGTTGAAGGATTTGAAAAATGACTTCTCCACCTTAACTCAAATAGTGACCTCTCATTCGGTATATATCAAATAGTTGGAGGCTCAAATACATCTGATTTGCATCCATCTAAATCCAAGGCAATAGGGACGTTGCCTAGTGACACCATCTCAAATCCCAAGAATAATTGTCGAGGAAATGATAATTGTTTTGTTTCACGACGTTAAATAAGGTTCTTCTTTGGAGGAAGCCCAAGTTTTTATTTTATTTTATTGCTTTCAATAACGTGTGTTGTGAGTTCAAGAGAAAATGAAGTCAAAGTGTTGAGAAAGATAACTTAGGCGATGCTAAGACCAAGTCGGCGATCCGCTAAGCATGTTGTGTGGACATCTTCATGTCCACCTTCAATGTTGAAAAATTGAAGAAAGTATATTGCCAATTTAGGTGATCTGGGCTCCAATTGGCGATCCACCGAAGTGTACTAAACGGACTCCATTTATTTAACCAAATCATCGTTCAGGTTTGGTATCCGTTCAGGCCTCATCGCCGAGCTTTATCTCTTTCGGTGATAGATCGAATGTGATCAGTGATGTTAGTCGCAGTCTGCCTAGTGGATCTGAGTTAAATATTCCAAGAGTCTTTTCAAGTTCAAAAAGAAACCCTTTCATCTCTTTAAGCTTATTTCCATCCTAAACTCCCAATACCCGCATTTTTAGTGTTTCTGTGCCTCCATTGCGTGATTTCACTTGTTCGGAGTGCTTTGGATTGCTTGCATCTCGATCCCAATCCTAGTTCCCTCGATTTGACACTTTACTCCTATCTTTGAGGCTGATTTTTGAGCTCTATCTTATCATTTGTGCTAGAAATTATTGTTTTTTGATATGGGCTTAGTGTCATTTGAAGTATATTGTTGTTTAATTTTTATGGGTAATGCTAAATAGATCATATTGAAATGTGCCCATGAGTTAGATAATTGATTTTGTGCCCAAAATTGCTAAAATTGATTATGTTGGTGAAAATTTGGAATTGAACCCTTGTGTGTACTGGGTCTTAGTTGAATTGAGTATGGGTGAAGTCTTATTAGCTTAATGTTGCTCTAATTGCATGATTTTGCCCAACGATAGATGGAGTGACGACTTTCTTAAGGGCAAATCTTCATTTTGGATAATACTTTGTGATATTTGGGGGAAGTCTCAAAACCCAAGGATAGAAAAATATGTGCGTAGATTGTAAAACATATTGAGAATTGGGTATTGTTGTGTATCACGGTTGAATTTGTGAAGATAGGCACTAGGATGAATACTACCCGTTCTATGGGCTTGTCTTAGCTCGCAAAGGTAGTTAGGTGAATCTCCTAGTAAGTTCAGCTGGCCTTCCTTGCTTGAATATGTGACCTGGGTACTGTCCTATTCGTTGGGCTTGTCTTAGCTCGCCGAAACTCACTTGGCGTATCTCCAACTGGGAGTGGACATCACCTTTTGTGCCTGTTCTTTTTAATTTTGCACTGTCACTTTCGGTGGACTTGTCTTAGCCCGTCGAAATCGATTCGGTGAATCGTCGAGTTGGAGATGACTCCGCCCATCTTGCCCGAGTTCTTTAAAATTGTGCACTGTCAACTTTGGCGAGCTCGCCTAACCTGTTAAGCACACTGCCTTCCCAATAGATGAGCCTCAAAACAAATTTTTGAAATGTGTTTCATTGGGTTAATTTCAACTAACCTTCACCAAATTTGGATTAATTTCAACTAACCTTAAACTAACATGTTAGGAACACTGCCTTCACCAATAGAGGGGCATTTTAGTCCCTTTTATGTACAATAAAATAGTGTAACACTCCGAATGCGATAGATGATGTGGAAAAACTATTTAATATCTTGGCTACTATACAAATTCTATAAGTTGGCATTGTTGACAAATTTTACGTGTACCATTATTCTTATTAAAAATAAAACAAAAATTTTGAATTTTTTAATTTTAAAAAAGTCACTTAAGTCGGAAATTTATAATTAAAAGAATGTAAGGTAGATAAGAATTTTGGATATAAATTATTTGATTCCTAATGCAGAATTGTATTGTATATGATGAAATAAAGACAGTATATACTTTAATTTACTATAAACGATTCATAATTGTGGATTAATGTTTTGTCTTGTTTGATCCTTCAAAACATCTTTTTTTTAATTGGTATATTAATTAATAAAAATAAATATGTAAATTAGATACCATTCTAAATTTTTTTTATTCAGAACTACATTTAAAGATAAATATTTATTATTATTCTATTTCTATATTTGAGGAAGATTAATAAAAACTATTGATTCCACAAAGAATGAAAATTCTCTTTTAATTACCTAACAAGTATAAAAAAAAATTGTATCATATAAAATGAAACAAATATACTACGTACTTTATTTTAATAAAATGATTTCATATTTGAGCATGAAAATTTTTACTTGTCTTTGATCCTTCAAAGAACAAATTTCTCTTATAAAAAAGTATACTATTTTAAGAGAAATAAATATAGAGACTAGATACAATTTGGACAAAATATGATCTTGACCTACATTTTAGGATGACTATTTATTATTTTCTATTTCTATCTTGGATGCTAATTAGGAAAAATTATTGATTCCCCTATAAATTAAAAGGAAAAAGAAATACTATTTTTATTACCTAATAAGTATAACCATAAAAGGTAAATTAGTTAATTTTAGTAACAAAATCCAAATATGACATGAAATTAATGACTTGATTTATGTTCAAGGTACTTGTCGTGCTATAAATACGGTTGTATTATTTCATATACTTTCAAATTATAACATAGAGATTTTAAGATTCATTCGCTTATCTTTGCTTGCATTAGCCAAAATCTTTTTCTTTTTGAATGAATTTTTTGTTAAGAGGAAAAAGAAAAATGTACTTGCAATCAACAACATGCCAATCAAATAGTAACGACTTTGTATTCACTATAACATAACATTTTTGAAAGATTTTGGTGTGTATGTTTAAGTGTATAATTTATTACTTTATTTGTTAGGGTTTCACATTGGCAGCCAAATGCAGGTACAACAGTCAAATACTGATAGAAGTATCTCGATGTGTTGAGAGAATTAATGGTGTTAAAGAAGGAAGATGGAAAAATACTTTTACCTTCTATAAGCCCATACTCAAAGGTATTTATTACTTAATAAATCATATGTCTGTAAACACAAAATAAAGGGATGATCTTTTTTTTTTTCTCTGGATGCATTATAAAGTTTGCATTTGGGAAAATTTTCACTTTTGTAAGATAAATTATATAAAAGCAAAGTAGTATTGAAATAATTTGGGTCAAGAATAGATCAAAATGGTAGAGGATGATTGGTATATCCGATCACCCAACATTATATAGTTAATTGATTGATTAGTCCTCTTTTGTAAGACAACCTTTTTTGGAAGAGTGGTATAGTCACAGAGGAGCACAAGCAAGAACATTTCAATAAACAAAGATTGCTCGGTAACATTTTTGAGTTACTCCTTTAAACGTTAATTTGGCTTGTTATATTGTACACATGTGAACCTATTTCAACCTCGCATTTCTAACTTACACATCATGTCATTTTAAGAGCACTTTTGTGGCCATATACGCGATTTAATTGTTGATTGATTTTTTCTTCTTTTACTAGAACAAGCAAATGTGTCAGAATTTCCCCAAAATTTTTTGGGTGTTTCACTTCAAGAACAACCCAACAAGTTTTACATGGCACTTAGTAGGCAACGACTGATCGTGGAAGCAGAGTCATCAATGCAGACGATAATGGAGAACTTACAGTCTTACAGAATGAAGGTTGCACTTAATTGTGAGGTTTGTATTATTGAGATCTGCAAATTATTGTTCTAATTGTAGGAGGATGATATACTTATATAGCACTATCAATAGTCATGGCTTTATAAATTTAAGTGTCTACAAATGATATTATCTATATTTATTCTGCTTTATGAAGATTAAAGAACTTCCCACTCTAATATTACTATTTACCTTATAAAAATGTGAATATTGAAGAACTTAGAGATGATAATGGCTTACATGTTAGTTCATGTAATCACCAATCAATCATAAAATAAAGCTTCAATTCTTATAGAATTGTGTCATCCAATCGGTTGACCATTGACCAAATGTACTTTTCCAAACGAGAACCCATTCATTGAACTGATCAAACTTGTTCCTTGCAATTGCAAAAGCATTATATATTGTTGGTGAATGTTGTATGTTCTCTACCATGATTCTTGTAATATATTTTGTTTTATATGTGCCTCGCTTTGATTTGTGGAATTCTAGAATAGACCTTACTTCTTCTTCACAAACACTCATTAAAATATTTGATTGATACAGGGGTTTCAGTATCGACTTGGTGACTTTCGACTACGAGTAGGCAAAATTGTTCCAATAAATTCTAAGAACTTGAGGGGAATAGTAATTGTCACGCCCCGAGGCTACCCCCCGGACGCGGACACGAGACCCAGGATCACGAGTGACCCCAAGCTAACACTGCTGGCATAATCATAAGCATACTAAAGATAAACTGAGCAATAAAACTGTGCGGAAACTATATCATATAGAAATCTAAAATGATGGGGAATACCCATATACTAAATCTGAATATATGAAAAACAGAGAGTTTGAATACAAGTGAAAAGTCAAACTCTAAGACTATAGCTGAATCTAACTATGTCTGAAATAAAACCTCTACTGACTAGAAATGTTGGGACAAGCCCCAGCTAGATTTAGCAAAACTGAAACTAAAACTAAAAGCGAAAAAATAATCATGTCACTTGCCCTCGAAGGATGAGGACTCACCATTGATGCTGCTAAACTGAAGACCGGGAACTGATCTATGCATGATTTGACTGATGAGGACCTGAACCTATATTATGAGATGATGTAGCGCAAAGTATGCGTCAGTAGTTTAAAGGTACTGAGCATGCAGGATAGAGTAAAACTGAACAAAAACATAATTGAAACAAAGAATATATATGTACAATGACATGAGATAAGCATGATACAACTAAGAATACTGAACATGAAATACTGAATGCAATGACCAAGTTTATAACATGCTGAGACTGAATACTGAACTATACTGATAACATGGTCAAATGCAATAGAGTCTGACTGAACTGTAAGGGAGGTAATAGTAACCGACATAAAACCACATGAGCTAAATGTGGAGTCTGATGTATACTCCCCATCGAGAGGACCCAATATGCCCAACCAAAGGTATAGAGGCATGCTGGCGTGATCACTAAAATGATGCCCACGGAGGGGATTTACAACCTACGGGGCACGTAGTTCTGGGACTTGAGAGTGTCTGACCCTAGTCCACTCGGTATTAAGCTTCCCATATGATTAAGTAATTTAACACATTATATCTGAAATATTGTAGTACTGGATAGCTCAAAATACTAACATGCAAAATCTGAGAATGCAACATTAATATACTGATAATGACACATTCGAAACTGAGGCATGTATATATGAAAATATCTGAAATAGCTGACCTAGCAAGTGTAATTCATGAACTAAAGAACTACATAGCTAGGGTTATGAATTTATGAAGGATACTATACTAAAACATGCTAAAAGCCATGATTAACTGATTTGGAACATTAAGTAGGCGTTTGGCCATGCGATACCATATCACGATATGGTATCGTGAGATGGAATCAACGTTTAGCCATGTGATTTTACGCTGAATCCATCTCATGATTCCATATCATGAGATGTGATTCCATATTCTCCAAAAATCATGATATGGAATTATATGAGAATTCCATATCATGATTTGAGATATTTTAATACAAAAATTGATCCACGAGTTTATATTTTGTTTTTAAAACCCCACATTTATATCTACTAACCATTTATTTCATATGTAAATAAAATTTATAATCATATCATTACTTTTTTAAAATTTATTATTTTCAGCGACATAAAATTTATTATTCTCACCAACATATAGTCACTTTAACTCATACCAACCGATTGTTGAGTAATAAATTTATTCTGTTCATTTACTCCAACACTTAATTTATTACTTCTACCATTTCCTATCAACTTTGTTTAAAAAGATAATATTTATTTTATGACTTTGCATTGTCTTGGAAGCACTATTTTTATTACTCTTACAAACATTATTTTTTATGAAGTGCATTCTATAATGCTTCCAATTTATTTTATGTTCACTAAACTAATATTGGTATATTTTTTTATTTGGTAGGATTGTGTTGGTGCGATTGATGGAACATATATAGAAGGGGAGGTTCCTAAAGTGGTGCAACAAGCATATCGTAATCGCAAAGGAAGAACGTCACAAAATGTCTTATGTGCTTGTGATTTTGATATGTGATTTACCTTTGTTGTTGTTGGTTGGGAAGGTACTGCACATGATAGTAAAATACTTGAGAATGCACTTGTTGAACCAATGTCACAATTTCCATTTGTGCCACATGGTAACTTTAAATTACATCCTTATTATAAATATTATTTATTTACACAAATCTGTCTCATTTACGTCACATATGGTTTTAGTAATTCTTTATAAAATGTTTGCTAGTAGATAAATATTATGTTGTTGATGCTGGTTTTCGAAACACAAAAGAATTTTAGCTACATACAAAGGACTACGCTATTATTTGCAAGATTACCGAGGAAGTGAAAGAGAGCCTCAAAATGCCAAAGAATTGTTTAATTATAGGCATTCATCTCTGGCAATGTGATTGAACGGACTTTTGGAGATTGGAAAAATAGATTTAGAATAGTGAAATAAGGCATGAACTATTATGATATTGATACACAAGTGAAAATTGTCATAACTTGTGCAATGTTACATAATTATTTGCGAGAATACCAAAGTACTGATGAAATATTTATGGTCTATGAGCATGAAAATATAGTTGCGGATGATATTGACCAACAAATGGCTCAAAGTAACAATGTTGGTTCGTCTTCTCGGTCACATGATCGAGAAATGCAAGTTCAACGTGAGGAA
>NW_006238950.1:1870491-1903792 GCF_000226075.1 Solanum tuberosum | reverse complement strand
TTTTTTTTCTACTTTATAGGTTATTTGTAAGAGTAGTTGAGAGATATGAGCATATCAAGTACAATTTATGTTCAATTTTTTTAATTAAATTAAAGTTAGATGAAACAATTACTTAAGTGGAGAACAAATAGCTTTGTAATTTTTTTTTTATTAAATTAGAGTTAGATGAAGCAATTACTTAAGTGGAGAACAAATAGCTTTGTAATAATTTATTATGCGATTTTATAAATTTTTGTTTATTTAATAAGATTGAATAAACAATTGGGACTATTTTAATAGTTTTACAACTTATGAGACTTTTATGTTTATGAGAAAATATACAACACAAACATTCCATATCGCATGTCCAAACAAAACTTCAATTTCATCTCATGATTCTGCATCATGATACCATATCATGATTCCATATCATGATACCACATCATGATTCCATATCGCATGATCAAACAGGCCCAAGTAACTAATTCACAATAATCTACTATAATTCTAGAAACCCTAGGTCTAGTTGATAATAAGGGAATCAAGAATCTGACTGAAAATCTAGGGACCTAATGGGCGAAAGGAACCCACTAGTGAAATCCCACATACCTGGTGAGGAAATTCACGGAGAAATCTTTCGATTTCGGGGATGGAACGGAAGGGTCTATGTCCATCCCCAACTTCCTTTCAATCCACATCGGAGAATCGTAGTTCAGATTCAAGTTGGTTTAGTGAGGGCGACCGCGAAAGGAACCTTGTTGCATTCTTGAAATAGGGTTCTTGACCTCTTTCTCCTCTTACGCTCTAATTTCTCTAAGGTTTGATGAATGATTTGACTTACGTAAGTTCTAGTTATGTTTCTAGGCTAAAACTAACCAAAACCACATAGTTTAGGGGTCCAAACACATAAGGAAAAGACCAAAAGACCCCCGACTTAACTGCTATCAGGGTCACCAACGAACGGGACTGACGGACCGTCGATCGACTGACGGTCCGTGCTGGTCAACCGTCAATCATGACTGGAGGCTGGTTCTTGGGGGTCTAATCTACGGACGCGGACCACGGTCCGTGGTCTGACCTACGGTCCATGGGTCCGGCAGTGGGTAGACCCTTAGAGGGACATTTTGGCTGAGTCTAGGGAGGGATTTTAGGTGTGAACCACGGACCACTAGCACGGGCCGTGGGTCACCCTACGGTCCGTGGGTTACACCTGCAACTTCTAGAAATTCTGCATTAGGTCTAATTTCGGATACGGGGTATTACATTATCTCCCCATTGGGAACATTCGTCCTTGAATGAAGACTAACTAGCTAAAAATGGAGGGAAAGAACTGCAATCCTACCACCAAACACTGGAAACTGATTTCTGACTAAACTAAGTTCCAAGTACATGCAAATATGCTGAAAATGGAAGTACAAACTGAAGGAACATGATACTAAGATTGAATTTACACATGAATGACTGAAAAGCTGAAGATGAAATATTACCTCAAGCTGGAGTGGGATCGGAAGGAAAGAGGTGAGGATACTTGGCCTTCATGGCTTCTTCTGCTTCCCAAGTAGCTCCCTCTACGGACTGACTCCTCCACAAAACCTTGACTGAAGCGACTTCTTTATTTCTTAACCTTCGAACCTGACGATCAAGAATCTCAACTGGTACCTCTTCATAAGTGAGACTATCCTTCACGACCACACTTTCTAAAGGCACAATACTGGTCACCCAAACACTTCTTCAACAACGAAATGTGAAAGACCGAATGCACTGCTGCTAATTCTGTTGGAACCTCTAGCTCATAAGCCACTTTACCAACCCTTTCCAAGATCTTGTAAGGGCCTACATATCTAGGACTGAGCTTTACTTTCTTTCCAAATCTCAACACCCCTTTCATAGGCAACACTTTCAGGAAAACCCAATCATTAACTTAGAAGTCTAGTTCCCATCTCCTTACATCTGCCTAGGATTTCTGGCGACTCTGGGCTGTCTTAAGTCTATCTCTAATGAGTTGCACTTTCTCTATAGCATCATGGACTGAATCTGTCCCTATCAAGGCTACTTCACCTACTTCAAACCAACCAACTGGAGATCTACATCTACGCCCATACAATGCCTCACAAGGGGCCATCTGAATGCTGGAATGGTAACTATTATTGTAGGCGAACTTTTAGAAAAGGAAGGTGATCATCCCAACTACCCTTGAAATCGATCACACAAGCTCTTTAACATGTCCTCTAAGGTCTGAATGGTACGTTCTACCTGCCCATCTGTCTGCAGATGAAATGTTGTTCTAAGATTAACCTAAGTACTAAGACCTTTCTGAAATGACTTCCAGAAATAAGAGGTAAACTGAGGACCTCTATCTGAGATGATAAACAAAGGAACCCCATGTAACTTAACTATATCATTAACGTAAAGCTTGGCGTAGTCCTCCACTGAATCTATAGTCTTTACTACCAAAAAGCGCGAAAACTTAGTAACTCTATCCACAATCACCCAAATGGAGTCATATTGTCTGCGAGTACGAGGTAAACCTGTGATGAAGTCCATGTTAATAACTTTCCACTTCCAAGTAAGAATGTTGATCTCTTGAGTCATACTTTCTGGTTTTTGATGTTCCACCTTCACTTGCTGGCAATTTGGGCACTTAGCCACAAATCTGCTATATCCTTTTTCATACCATTCCACCAATAGACTTCCCGTAGATCACAGTACATCTTAGTGGCACCTGGATGAATAGAGTATCTGGAGTTATGGGATTCTGCAAGAATCTGTTGTCTCAACTCACCCACCTTAGGAACACATAATCGACCCTGATAGAGAAGCACATCATCTCCCCCTTAGGAGAAAACCTCAACTCTCTGCTGGTGGATTGCACTCTTTAGCTCAAGCAATATCGAATCCCTGTCTTGCTTTTCCTTAACCTCCACTACAAAAGAAGATTCTGATCCATTCTGAACTGTTACACCACCATCTGATATGCTCATAAGATGAACTCCTAGGCGAGCAAGTCTGTGAATATATTTTGATAGTTCCTTTCTTTCTTCCTCAACATATGCCACACTACCCATCGATAGTTTGCTAAGAGCATCCACTACTACATTGGCCTTACTAGGATGGTAATGCACACTCATATCATAATCCTTGAGGAACTCAAGCCATCTCCTCTGGCGAAGATTTAACTCTTTCTGGGTGAACACGTACTGAAGGCTCTTGTGATCTGTGAACACATCTACATGAACGCGATACAAGTAGAGTCTCCAAATCTTAAGTGCAAACACCACTGCTAAAAACTCGAGGTCATGAGTTGGATAATTCTTCTCATGCACCTTAAGCTGTCTAGAAGCATAAGCTATAACCTTACCTCGCTGCATCAACACACAACCAATGTCGACTCTATATGCATCACACCAGATAACATAGCCGTTTGAACCCTCTGGTAGAGTTAAAACAGAAGTTGTAGTCAACCTAGTTTTCAGTTCTACAAAGATTTTCTCACAATCATCTCACCACTGAAACTTAACCTTTTTCTGAGTCAACTTAGTTAATAGAGAGGCTATGGATGAAAATCCTTCCATGAACCTTCTGTAATAGCCAGCCAAACAGATGAGTCCACAAATTGGACTCATTTAGGGCTATATCTTAATAGAAATTATGTGCTCAAATGCTTATTTTATCTCAATATCTGATGAAAACCCTTAAGTTTCAGGAATTTGATGTTTGAAGAAAAGCATGGACACTACGTCGCAAAAAAGGAACAAAAAGGCTGTCAGGAATGAAAAAATGAAGGCTTGAGGATTGCCGAGTTCACTTGGTGGGTCACTGAAGGGTCTTACTTCGCCTTTTGTTCCAGTGTGCTGAGACCTGAAGGAAAGGATCAAGTCGGCGGAAAAAAGGAGCACTCGGCGCATCGCCGAGAAGTTTCGCGAAGCAATACCATGTCACCCAATGAACCAGAGTACGACGATGCTGAAGGCTGGTGCAAGACGGCGATGAACTACACCACAGGGTGAATCGCTGAGTTGATCGGCGATTCGAACTAACGACACCGAATGATCCGCTGCAGCACAAATCTATGAAAGCTATAAATACTAGTTAGAGTTGTAGTTTTAAGAGTGGAACAATTATTATAATTTCCATGGAGAATATTAGTTTTTTATATTTTTGCTCTGAGTTTGAGAGGGTTTTGAAGACTTGAAGAAGAAGAGGGTTTCATCTCCAAGGATTTGGACTTGGGTCTCTTGGATTTGTCATTCTTGGCTTGTAACAAGACTTAAATCTTCATACCCATTTGAATGCAGCATCATTTAGGTATAAAATTATAACTTTCAACGTGTGGCTAAAAAACCCCAATTCTTGGGGTGTGATTTTGTGAATATGGGTTAGATTAGTTGTTGGGTCTTGCTTGCTGATAGTTTAAATGTAGTTTAATTTTGATTTCGTTTAGTAGTTGTGGATGAATCTAATGAAGTTGTAGTTGCAAATACAGGTTCACTCATGCCTTTTCGGCTTGCTCGAGAGAGAAGTCGCGAAACCAAGACTACTAAATTGATGGCCTAAGGAGTGGGTCGACATGAGGTTCTGCTCGAGAGAGTGAACCCTAGTCCCATATCCTAACACTCAGCTCGAGAGAGTGAGTGGGGTAAGGCGTAGACTGGTCTTCATGCGGCAAGTGGGTGTCCGAGAGGAACCCATTTGAAACGGGGTAAGTTGCTCGAGAGAGAGCTTATTTCCATTTAAAGCTTAGCCTAGTCAAAATTACTCTATAAGTTTTCTATCAAAAGCATGTACCCAACAATATTGTTTATCCCATGTTCCGATCACATCCCAAGAATTCCCCTCTCATTAATAGATTTCTTTGTTGTTTTTACTGTTTTTGCTATACTTGTGACAAAACCCCCAAATCGATATTTGACACTTTTGTGTCACACCCTTTAATTTATTATGTTTTTAATCATTAATGTCTTTAGTTATGACTAGTTAGAACTAAATTCTAATTTGCTACTAATTCTCAAAATCGCTCCCTTGGGATACGATCCCAACCGTTGGTTGGGTTACCATATCGTCATCGATAGTAGACACTTGCATTGGAAGTTGTGTCATTGATCATGATAAGCATCAAAATGGCGCCGCTGCCGGGGAGTGGTGTTATTTGAGAATTCTTAGATTAGTAAGTTTTTTGTTCTTCATAGTTGTAGATAACTTACTTAATTTTTAGTTTTGTATTTTGCTTGTTTTAGCTTTGAAACAGGGAAGGTGAGGGTGTCAAGCAGTACTCGTGAGCAAATGGAGTTTCCTCCATTAGAAGTAATGATGTTTAGGGATCACATTCTAACCTTCAAACAATTAGAAGGTGAACGGATTCACGAAGCATGGGCAAGGTTTAAATCGCTTCTGATTTGATGCCCCACCCATGAAATTCCCGATATAGTCCTCCTTGACTACTTCTACAGAAGTATTGGTCCCCGAAACAAAGCATTGACTGACCAACTCATTCCGGGTGGTATTACACAACAACCTTATATAATAGCAGCCCACTTGCTTGATCTCATGGTTGAATCAAACCAAGAAATAGAGAAGGAATTCATGTTGGCCGCGCTGATGACTCAAATGGATGAGTTGACCAAAAAGATAGCGGAGATTGAAGTCCAATGCAAAAGGAAAGACAGATACGTCCCCCCTCATGAGAGAGGAAATCCCAAGTTCAATGAGGGTAAATGTGTCGAAGGAATTCTCTCAATCATTTTCAACAAGGTAAGTGAGCATGATAGGGTGCTGGAAGAGATGAATGAGAACATCGAAGTGATGAAATAGATGATTGGTTCTCATTCCAGATCCATTTAGCTGCTCGAGAACCTTACAGGTCATGTGATGCCTCATCTCCATCCGCCACAAAGCAGGGGGTTGCCAAGTGATATTTTGGCTAATCCCAAAAGTGAAGTTTAGGTGTTAACCTGCATTGTGCCACAACGTTAACTAAGGCATTGTTTGGGAGGCAACCCAAAACCCTTTATTGCTTTATTGTTGTTTTAGAAATAACAGTGTGTTGAATGAACATGTTAAAGTGTGGAGAGTGTGTGGAAATTGCATTTGGCGAGCTAATAGTTCCATTCAGCGAATCGCCGAACAGGTTGGCGATTGCGATGAAAACCGCCGTTTGGACCTTCACTTTGATGGAAGGTCCTGTAAAACTCAGCGAGGTAAATGACCATTCGGCGTGTCTCCGACTAGATCGGCGAGTGCGACTAATGTCGCCAAATGGGTGCGAACTGGACGATTTATAATGGCCAAAGGTCCTAGAATTTGAAATCCTTCACTTTCCCTCACTTCACTTTTTCACCTTCCCAAACTCATACATGCACTCTAGTTTTATATTACTTGCATTCTCGGAGTATTTTGGTTGATTGATTTGTGCTTGGAGTTGGACTACAGTGCTTCCTAGCATCTCAATATCCATTTGATCAGGACAAAAGGTTAGTGTCCCGAACCCCATAACTATCTTGTCAAAATTGTACTCATTTGCAAATATTGTAATCTTGTCGAAATCTACTGAACCTTCCTGATTGGGATTAATTGTTTGTGTTGATTTTTCTTCGATAGCCCCGCCTTTATTGCCTAAACTATGAAATCTTTTTCTCCAATGCATCGAGTGAAATTAATGTGTGATGAGTGGTATTCGTATGTTATGGGTCCTGGTCGAATTTGTGCTTAAATTGCATTTTCAGGGGTTGCGGGGCTGATTTTGAGAAGTTGGGTTAAAAGTAGACACATTGGGTCATTTGGCCAGCTGTGACGAGCTCGTCGAACTATTTCGCAGTTTGCCTAATTACCTTATCTCTCCCTTATTATCATGTTTTATTTGTTGTGGCGTCTGTAACTTTCAGCGAGAAGTATGAGGTCGCTAAGAGCACTCGGCGACTCGCCGAAAGTCTTATTATTCTCCCTTTGTCTGCATCCCTAACTCATTCAGCACCGTGACCTTCGGCGGATTGTCTGTGGCTCGCCAAATGTATTCGGCGGCACACCGAATGGACTATCTAGTCTTTCTGCAACTGAATGTCTTTGTTTTGGTTGTCAAATATGTTCTAACATTATCTCAAGACTTTGCAGACATGGCCAGAACAAAAGTTGCAGGAAGAAACATGTCACCCAGACACATAAGAGCACAAAAGTTTAGAAGAACTACAAGAAGCGAGAAAAAGATAGCCAGTTTGAAGAGGAGGATGCCCATCAACCCTAATGTCCCTTTATGGGCACAAGGGTTCAGCAATACGATACACGTCTTTGTGGCAGCTCACGAGTTGGACAATAAGATCGAGGCTAATACCGCTGCAAAAGCTGAAGCAGAGCAAAAAGAAAAAGAGAACCAGAAGCAAAATGACAACACTCCGGGCACTAATGCCTGGACAGATGGAGCGACTGCTTAGCCATGATATCTTCTTTACCTCCATCTCTGTCTTTCTTTAATTGTTATTTTGGATATTTTATCATGTGCATCTGAGGACAAATGCTTTTTAATTGTGGTGAGGTGTGGCCCACCTTTATGTGCTACTCATGTTCGTGTTTTGTTGATGTATTTTGGGCTGTTCTGTTTAAAATTGTGTTAATACTGCTTTTCTGTGGATGATTGAGCTTATGCCTTCTTTTATTTATTTTATTTCAAAATGATTTTAACCCGTCCAAAAAATTTTGCCACCTCTTGTGTGATGAATGTGGCTGTTCTTTTGCAAAATTTAAGTCTCGGTCCCGATCAATACCGATGACTTGAATAGTGCTCTCAATCGAACGAACATGAATGTACGGCTACGATGAGGCCAAATGAAGTTGCATAGAAAATATGTGAACTCTTTGCATCTCGTTGCGATTAGCCATTTATCAAATCGATTCTCTTGTGATGACCGTTGCACACTAGCAAAAGTGTGGAGTCTTTTTAGACTTAATTGTCGATGCCTTGTGTGATAAGCTTACCTGGAACCATGCATGAAAATACGTAGAATTTGTTATGTTCGTCCGGTTGACTAAGTAAGACTTTCTCTTGATATGATCTCAGGCAACTTCGAAGAGTGTGAACCAATTTGACATATACCTCTTTTTGTGACCTACCTTGTGAGCGTGTGATTCTCCCTTGAACACCCTTTAAGCCTTACCCTTCTTTGGAAGAAAGTTGATGAAAACTAGACCATTCTTAATCCATTACCTATAATCCTCTTGAGTTGTGGTTAATTGAATAACCAGCTTAGGCCAAAAGCCTAAGTTGGGGGTGTGGTGAAAAAGAAAAGGGAAAGTCAAGAAGTGCAAGGAAAGTCTCCTTTAACCCGTGGTGTTGAGAAAAATGGAACCCCTCCATATTAAAAAAAAAGAGAAAAGAGAAAAGAGAAAGAAAAAGAAAAAGAATGAAAAAGAAAGTTGTGGAATAAAGTATAAAAGAGATGAGGTTTCCAAACAATCCATGGAAAGTGAATAATAGAATGACCTATGATGCACTAATGAAAATGATGAAGGAAAAAGAAAGGAGGTGTTGAGAGCACCACATTTCATGAGGATAAAAGTCATTGAGCCTAAATGACCATACTTTTACACTCAGCTCTGTTACAAGCCTTGTTAAGACCTTAGTGATTTTGAGAAAGTCGAAACAAATATTGATTGGAAAATACGGACAAACCTATGGGTGAAAGCATGCATTGCGTTCATCTTTATGAGTGTGAACGTTGTATTTGATTCCTGAACTTTAAATTGATTATACCTTTGCGTTTGAAAATGGAATCATCATTTGTGTGAGGGCATTCAAAGGCTTTTATTGAGCTTGAACATGCATTTGAAGCAAGTATTGTGAGCTTGAGAATCTTTGGTAATAGTGTGTCAAAACTTGAATCTTTGAGTACACAATTGATCTTTGCATAAGTAAATTGAGTCTTGTTGTGTGCATCCATGATTGAGCCTTATGTAGCACTGTTCGAGACACTTTTTTTGAACGGCTGAACTTGAGTTCGCTTGAGGACAATCAAAAGTTTAAGTTGGGGGTGGTGATAAGTCCACAAATTGGACTCATTTAGGCTATATTTTAATAGAAATTGTGTCCTCAAATGCTTATTTTATCTCAATATCTGATGAAAACCCTTAAGTTTTAGGTATTTGATGTTTGAAGGAAAGCATGGACACTAAGTCGCAAAAAGGAACGAAAAGCCTGAAAAGAAGGAAGAAATGAAGGCATGAGGATCACTGAATTCACTTGGCGAGTCGCCGAAGGGTTTTACTTCACCTTTTGTTCCAGTGTGCTGAGCCCTGAAGGAAAGAATTAAGTCGGCGGAAAAAAGGAGCACTCGGCGCATCGCCGAGAAGTTCCGCGAAGCAATACCATGTCTCCCAATGACCCAGAGTACGATGATGCTGAAGGCTGGTTCAAGAAGGTGATGAACTACACCAAAGGGTAAATCGCCGAGTTGATCGACAATTCCGACTAACGACACCGAATCCGCTGCAACACAAATCTGTGAGAACTATAAATACTAGTTAGAGTTGTAGTTTTAAGAGTGGAACAATTATTATAGTGTTCATAGAGAATATTAGTTTTTCATATTTTTGCTCTGAGTTTGAGAGGGTTTTGAAGACTTGAAGAAGAAGAGGGTTTCATCTCCAAGGATTTTGGACTTGGGTCTCTTGGATTTGTCATTCTTGGCTTGTAACAAGACTTAAATCTTCATACCCATTTGAATGCAGCATCATTTAGGTATAAATTTATAACTTTCGATGTGTGGCTAAAAACCCCAATTCTTGGGGTGTGATTTTGTGAATATGGGTTAGATTAGTTGTTGGGTCTTGCTTGCTGATAGTTTAAATGTAGTTTAATTTTGATTTCGTTTAGTAGTTGTGGATGAATCTAATGGACTTGTAGTTGCAAATACAGGTTCACTCATGCTTTTTCGGCTTGCTCGAGAGAGAAGTCGCGAAACCAAGACTACTAAATTGATGGCCTAAGGAGTGGGTCGACATGAGGTTCTGCTCGAGAGAGTGAACCCTAGTCCCATATCCTAACACTCAGCTCGAGAGAGTGAGTGGGGTAAGGCGTAGGCTGGTCTTCATACGGCAAGTGGGTGTTCAAGAGGAACCCATTTGAAACGGGGTAAGTTGCTCGCGAGAGAGCTTATTTCCGTTTAAAGCTTAGCCTAGTCAAAATTACTCTATAAGTTTTCTATCAAAAGCATGTACCCAACGATCTTGTTTATACCATGTTCCTATCACATCCCAAGAATTCCCCTCTTATTTATAGATTTCTTTATTATTTTAACTGTTTTTGCCATACTTGTGACAAAACCCCCAAATCGATATTTGACACTTTTGTGTCACCCCCTTTAATTTATTATGTTTTTAATCGTTAATGTCTTTAGCTATGACAAGTTAGAACTAAATTCTAGTTTGCTACTAATTCTCAAAACCGCTCCCTTGGGATACAACCCCAACCCTCGGTTGGGTTACTATATTATCATTGATCGTAGACACTTGCATTGGAAATTGTGTCATTGATCACGATAAGCATCACAAACCCAAGAAACTTTTGATATCTGTAGGAAAGGTTGGTCTGGGCCATTGTTTCACCGAGTCTATCTTCTGAGAATCCACTCGGATCCCTTCACTAGACACAATATGCCCAAGGAAAGCAACTGACTGCAAGCAAAACTCACATTTGCTAAACTTAGCGAATAACTGGTGATCTTTGAGAGTTTGTAGAACAACCCTCAAATGATTCGCATGTTCTTCCTCATTCCTAGAGTAAATGAGTATATCATCAATAAAGACGATAACGAACAAGTCCAAATACTGCTTGAACACTCTGTTCATCAAATCCATGAAAGCTGCAGGAGCATTGGTTAGTCCAAATGACATAACTACAAATTCATTATGACCATATCGAGTTCTGAAGGCTATCTTCAGAATGTCACTATCTCTGACTCTGAGTTAATGATAACCGTATTTGAGAGAACCATCTCTCTTCTTAACGAACAACACTGGTGCACCACAATGGGAAATACTGGGTCTGATGAAGCCCTTATCTATAAGGTCTTTCAACTGCTCTTTCTATTCCTTAAGCTCAGCTGTAGCCATTTTGTAAGGAGGAATAGAAACAGTCTAGGTATTTGGAAGGAGATCAATTCCAAAGTCGATTTCCCTTATGGGAGGAACTTCGGGAAGATCTTCTGGAAACACTTCTGGGAACTCATTGACTACTGGGACTGACTCAAGAGTTGGGGTTTCGGAGCTAGAATCCTTGACTCAAACTAGATGATAGAGATAACCCTTAGAAATCATCTTTCTGGCCTTAAGGTAAGAAATGAATCGACCCATAGGCGCTAAGCTACTACCCTTCCATTCTACGATTGGTTCATCGGGAAATTAAAAACGATCAATCCAAGTTCTACAATCGACGTAGGTATAACAGAAATGTAACCAATCCATTCCTAGAATGATATCGAAGTTTACCATTTCTAACTCTACAAGATCTACTAAGGTGAATTTCTGGGAGACTGTGACAGGGCAATTTATGTATACCCGTCTAGCTATAACTGGGTCACTGACTAGAGTAGAGACTGAGAAGGGTTCTGAGAGAGTTTCTGGAATAACATTGAAGTTGACTGCTATACAAGGAGTTACAAAGGAAGGAGTAGCCCCTGGATCTAACAATGCATAAACATCAAGGTCAAAGACTCGTAACGTACCAGTGACTACATCAAGAGAATCTTCCTGATCCTGGTGAGCCTAGAGAGCATACAACCTCTTTTGGCGCTGACCACCAATTGTACCACATGCATTACCCTGCTGAGTCGGGCGACCTGCTGGTGCTGCTGAAGTTATGGACTGAGCTCTACCATTGTTACCTCCCTGACCCTGTTTAGAAGGACAATCTTTTAACCTATGACCAGACTAACCACACCCAAAGCATCCTTCCTTTCCTACAAGTCACTCGCCCGGATGTTTCTTACCACACTTTGGACAAGTTGGGTAGGTTCTGGTGCCTGAAATACTACCTTGAGTCTTAGAGCCAGATGCCCAACCTTTTTTATCATTACGGAACTTGGAGGATGGAACACTAGCTGACGAAGGTGCTAGAGTTAAAGACTTCTACTGACCCTACAGTCCTAGCCTTCTTATTCTCCTTGGCCTGTTCCCTAAGCTTATCACCCTCAACCTGCTGAGCATGAGTCATTAGCCTAGAGATGTTCGTATCTCACAGCAACATAGCATTCCTACACCATGTTTTCAGTAAATCGGATACCCTATACATGAACTTGTTCATTTGAGCCCTGGAATCAGCAACCATGTGAGGAGCAAACCTGGAGAGTTGGGTTAACTTGAGTCCATACTCTTGGACTGTCATAGAACCATGCCTTAAATTCATAAACTCCTTAGATTTTGTTTCCCTTAACTCTCTTGGGAAGAACCTGTCCAGAAAGGTCTCACTAAAACAATCCCAAGTGATAGGAGTTGCATCTGTACCCCTGCTTTCTTTCCACTGAGTATACCAGATATGAGCTACATCCTTAAGCTGGTAAGATGCCAACTCAACCCGATCATTTCCAATTACCTTCATCACTCCAAAGATCTTCTTGACCTCATCAATGAAGTTTTGGGGATCCTCACCAATCTGTGATCCTAAGAACTCAGGCGAATTTATCCTAACAAAATCCCGAACTCTAGATGTAGCTGACCCAACATTAGCATTTGCTGGAACTGGAGCCTACTGGTTGTTCTGGTTGGTCACACTCTGAGCCAATAATTGGATAGCGTTCTGAAATTCAGCATTCAAAACTTCTTGATCTGGGACTTGAGGAGCTGCGTTTGCATTCCTGGCATTCACATTCCTTATCTAAGCTCTACGAGGAGGCATGATCTGAAAGTGCATAACGAAGGATTAGCACGAGGAATTAGATCATACCTTACGCACGATAAGAGTAACAAAGAAATTGAAGTTTTTCCTAAAACAGTTTGCAGCCTCCTTTTCATTAGATGTGGTGCACTTCGCACCCATGAAAAAGACTCTAGTTAGTGCGGCTTTTCAGACATCTTAGGACTCTTAAACCTAACACTCTGATACCAAGTTTGTCACACCCGAGGCTACCCCCTGGACGCGGACACGGGACCTAGGATCACAGGTGACCCCAAGCTAACCCTGTTGGCATAATCATAAGCATACTAAAGATAAACTGAGCAATAAAACTGTGCGGAAGCTAAATAATATAGAAATCAGAAATTATGGGGAATACCATATACTAAATCTGAATATATGAAAAACTAAGAGTTTGAATACAAGTGAAAAGTCAAACTATAACACTATAGCTGAATCTAACTATGTATGAAATAAAGCCTCTACTGACTAGAAATGTTGGGACATGCCCCAGCTAGATCTAGCAGAACTGAAACTAAAAGTAAAAGGGAGAAAAGAATCATGTCACTAGCCCTCAAAGGATGAGGACTCACCACTGATGCTGCTGAACTGAAGATCGGGAATTGATCTATGCGTGATCTGACTGTTGAGGACCTGAACCTACATCATGAGAAAATGTAGCGCAGAGTATGCGTCAGTACTTGAAAGGTACTGAGCATGCATGATAGAGTAAAACTGAACAATAACATAACTGAATGAAAGCATATATCTATACAATGACATGAGATAAGCATGATACAATTGAGAATACTGAACATGAAATACTTAATGCAATGACCAAGTTTATAACATGCTGAGACTGAATACTGAACTATACTAATAACACGGTCAAATGCTATAGAGTCTGACTGGACTGTAAGGGAGCTACTAATAACCGACATAAAACCACATGAGCTAAATGTGGAGTACGATGTATACACCCCATCGAGAGGACCCAATATACCCGGCCAAAGGTATAGAGGCATGCTGATGTGATAACTAAAATGATTCCCACGAAGGGGACTTACAACCTACGGGGTATGTAGTTCTGGGACTTGAGGGTGTCTGACTCTAGTCCACTGTTATTAAGCTTCCTATATGATTAAGTAATTTAACACATTATATCTGAAATATTGTAGTACTGGATAGCTCAAAATACTAACATGCAAAATCTGAGAATGCAACATTAATATACTGATAATGACACATTCGAAACTGAGGCATGTATGTATGAAAATATCTGAATTATCTTAAATAGCTGACCTAGCAAGTGTAATTCATGAACTAAAGAACTACATAGCTAGGTTTCTGAATTTATGAAGGAAACTATACTAAAACATGCTAAAAGCCATGATTAACTGCTTTGAAACATTAAGTAACTAATTCACAATAATCTACTATAATTCTAGAAACCCTAGGTCTAGTTGATAATAAGGGAATCAAGAATCTGGCTGAAATCTAGGAACCTAATGGGCGAAAGGAACCCACTAGTGAAATCTCACATACCTGGTGACGAAATTCACAAAGAAATCTTTTGATTTTGGGGATGGAACTGAAGGAACCTTGTTGCGTTCTTGAACTAGGGTTCTTGACCTTCTTCTCCTCTTACGCTCTAATTTCTCTAAGGTTTGATGAATGATTTGACTTAGGTAAGTTCTAGTTATGTTTCTAGGCTAAAACTAACCAAAACCACATAGTTTAGGGTCTAAACGACGTAGTTTAGGGGTCCAACGCATAAGGGAAAAAACAAAAGACCTCTGACTTAATTGCTGTCGGGGTCACCGACGGACGGGACCGACAGACCGTCGATCGATTGACGGTCCGTGCTGATCAACCGTCAGTCATGACTGGAAGCTGGTTCTTGGGAGTCTGATCTACGGACGCGGACCATGGTCCGTGGTTTGACCTATGGTCCGTGGGTTCATTCGTGGGTCAACGCTTAGAGGGATTTTTGGGCTGAGTCAGGGGAGGGGTTTCAGGTGTGAACGACGGACAACGGGCACGGGTCGTGGGTCACCCTATGGTCCGTGGGTTGCACCTGCAACTTCTGGATATTCTGCATTAGGTCTGTTTTCAGATACGGGGTGTTACAGTAATGAAGGTATGAAATACTTTTAGAGATTTATTTTCGATTAAAACTTTTTATGTGATTAACCCTTTTTTTTTAAACATAGCTATGGTAAGTACTGCACTAATTTTAAGCAGTTTCCATTATGAGCATGCTTGCCTCATAATATGTTTGTTTCTTTTGTAGATGGAGTATCTTCCGATTTTCTCATGGGAAACATCACATCTAATTATGCGTAAATTCTTCGAGATATTGAAGGAAACTCTTGAAAAAAGATCATTACTGGGTTAGTTTGTACATGTTGAACCAAAATTTTCAGAGTTTGGCATCTCTGATCAATACACTTCACAACACACGGTTGTACAATATACTAGCATCTTGGCTCAAATGGTAGCAACATCTCAATCATCACAAGCAATGAGAAATTAGAATGTTTTGTTGACATTATAAGTCTTCATAAATGAGTTCTTTGTGTTCATAATAAATTGGTAATATGCACATAGAACATGATATCATTATACAACTACTTTTCATTTACTTGCAACAAATTCAATAGTAAGCAATCTAAAAGCTACTATGATTTCAAATCAATGAAATTTCTTTTCTCTTTAGTGGGTGATATGGAAGTTAAATATTTTATTTTTTCTGAAGAATTGTACTTATATAAGATTGTCTAGAGAGTACTACTTTTTTGCTCAAAAGGAAATATGATATATATGTTAATATTACTATAGGAAATTAAAGCATCGTAGATCATTTAGAGAGGAATTTTGGTAGTGCAGTTGGTTGGCTACATGAACTTTCATCATGATGAGAGTTTGACTCCACATCTTGTAATCTCCTTTCCATTTCCCTCATTTTTTTTGTGAAAAGCTAATCACCATTAAAAAAAAATATGGTAGTGGGAAGGTGGTGCGTTGTGAGAAACTCATAATCAGGGTGGTGGAAGAGAGTTTTATGCAGGATACAACTATTTTTTTTAATATCAAAAGCAAGATGAAGTGGTAGGCGAGTTATATGTTAAAAAAAAGAATACTAAATTGTATAGAGTGAGCCATGTGGGTTGGGGTGGTTATAAATAGAGTAATTTGGTAAAAAGAAAAAAAACGGGGCAGAGCAGGTTAACACTTTTTACCAAGTTATAACACATCATCGTAACCCCATCACCGTATTCCTAGTTGAAGGTTACAACTTAGCATAACTAATTTTTGTTAGTTAGTTAAGTAATCAGTTAGTTAATAGATTGATTATATGTAAGCTGGCAATGATCTGTACATTTCTATAAGTGTAACACATCACACACATTCGATTCTATGCAAGATATTTTTTCTCTTTTCCACCACGATTTCTCTCTACACCATTGTTTTGTTTTCGAGTTCTTATTCATCTTCTTCATTCTAATTCTTGCATCATCAATGTCAATCGAGAGGATTTCAGTTTATTCATACTAGTCACCACAAGTATAATGTTACGAGGCTTCTTCCTAGATGATAGGTAATATGAAGCTAGACGAAGCAAATCTAGCTCATGATCATTTTGAACTCAACGATGGTCAAAACATTTAGTAGGGGTTCAAACCAATAAGTATAATATAATTTGCACCAAACTCAAGTTCGGTAAGTATTTTTGTATGATAGAACGTGCAATGCTATTTCCCTTCGAACGAGCGTGTATAAAGAAAATGACACAAACTTTAAGCTAGCATTAATTTATTATTGTAGTATTAATTTAGAGTCTCTATATATTGTAGAAATTCATAGATTTCAAATTAGGATTTCACCTATATAATAAATGCAAGAAATATGTATTTCTAGCAATTGATGTAAATTTTTATGTTAATTTTTAACTGTTTAAAATGGTATGAACATTGAACACGAATAATATTTACATGTATCACGTCATCTTTCACTCACTTATTTGGATATAGTTGCATTTGTCAACAACTAATCTATTATCATACTACTGCATGCACATGCTGAATTAGCCACTAATTATGACCTAATTAAACCAATAAGATGGTATAAGATAAACATCTTTTTTAAAAAATAATTAGTTTTGGCTTCCCAAAAGTTTGACCAAGCAAGCTATTAGTGATAGACTGTTGGCTGAGCTTTCAAAATTATGTATCGGAATAGGGGGATGCGCAAATCAATTTTACTTTTCACAAGCTATTAGTAGTAAAATATTGTTTGATCAGACTTTCAAAATCTACTTATTTGAAAATTGATTTGTGTCTAAAATGCTTTTGTAAATAATATTTTGGGAGAGATAATTTGTAGTGCCCATTTTTTCCCTATATTTTGATCAAACACCTCAATTATCTAAAATAAATATAATTTTAAGAAAATAAACACTTTGACTTCTTAAATCTTTATCAGAGTTCAATACCATCAATATCAGGTAGGGGCAACCAAAAAATCAGCCCACACTACTAAAAAATAGGTTGGTGGTTAATGGCTATGGTGGTTGAAGAATGTGTGGTGGTTGACATTGTTGGCAATAGTTGGTGGCGGTGCTAGTTATGATGGTGGACTTGGTTGTTAGTAGCAGGGATTGACTGCAATAATGGTAGTGGTTGATAGTAGTGGTGGTTATGAAGTGGTAGGTGAGTAAAAAAATAATAATACTAAATTGTATAGTGTGAGCCATGTGGGATTGGGTGGTTATAAATATAGTAATATGCTAAAAAAAATGGGGCGGAGCAAGTTAAAATTTTTGCCAAGATATAAAGCATCATCGTAACCCCACCTTGTATTCCTAATCACCACAAGTATAATGTTACGAGGCTCTTCCTAGAGGATAGGTAATATGAAGCTATAAGAATAAAATCTAGCTCATGGTCATTTTTTAACTCAACAATTGTGCCTTGGTCAAAACATATAATAGGGGTTCAAACCAATAAGTATATTATAAATTTTCACCAAACATCAAGTTCAATAAGTATTTTGTCTGATAGAACGTGTAATGGTATTTGCCTTTGAATGAGCTTGTATAAAGTGGTTGTGAGTGATGCTGGTTGCCAATGGTGGTTGGTGATTTACACCAATAATGGTGGAGGTGGTTGTGATGAAAGAGATGGTAATTTATAACGACTCGGAAAACTAGTAGGTGAAACTAGAGCCTTACGAGTGTGTTTTTGAGTTTGATGTGGGGTTTTATGTTGTAAAATGGTTCCCCGAGCTTAGGTTGAGCGGTTTAGGGGTTAAACGTCAAGGTAAGACTCCCTAAGGACCAACCAAGAGTCCTTGAGGAGGACCCTAAAGTCTAACCCCAAGGCTGCCCCAAGAATTAAAAAAACAAAACTGTCAAAAACATAGGACCTACGGATGGGACCTACAGGGCGTAGGTCCATCCATACCCCGTAGGGATTGGTCGTAGGTCAAGACCCACAAATGTATAGTTCCAGCCACCACCCACGGACCTGCAGGATAGGGCGTGCCACTACTCACGATCCGTGGGTTAGGTAGGCATGAGTGGCACCTGTAGACTGCCCAATCTCGGCCAAGGAAGGGGCAACTTGGTAAATTTCTAGGGTGGTTAGTTAAGTTAGGGGTCGGTTTATTTGATTATTTATACTTAATTAAGGCTTTTTAAACTTTTAACTACCCTTTTACAACTCATATTTCCCAAAACCCAAAAATAGAAACCACCTCCTCTCCAAATATTCTCTCTAGAAGCTCCATTGAAGAAGAAGAACAACGTCAAGTCTAGGGGTGAAGGAGCAGCCTTTTCTCTTAAATTTCGTGAGTAAATTTCATAAGGTATGGTGTCTTTCCATATATGGGTAGTTTCCAACCATAGAGTCCCTTCAAAACTTGATTTCAAAGCTTCCAATTTCCCCCAAAAGCTAGGGTTTCAATCTAAGTCATGAGTTCTCTTTCAAAACGTTTTCAATTATTGATTTATGGTTGATTATGGTTGATTATGGTATATTATGGTTGAATTGATGATTAATTGTTGATTTATGATGAAATCCCTCCATGAACCCATGAATCCCCCATATTTACTAAGTTGTGAATTCATAATGTGGGTTGATTGATTAAGGAAGCATGTGAATAGATTATATTTGTACTGATTGAGTTTATATGATGACATGTGACTATAATTGATTGAGAATTAATCATGTGGTTGTATTACCTTGAGAATTAGGTATACATGATGATCATGTGAGGTATTGCTTGAGAGTAAGCCTGGTAGCTTGAAGATGACTTCTAGGGCTTTAATGGTAAAAGCTAATATGAATAAGTTAGGGATGTTAAGGCTTAAACAAGGAAGCTATTATGTACATATGTTGAATTGTATATGACATTATTGTGGAAGGACTTTACCCACATGACCTATAATATGAGAACATGAGTTTATGGATATAATGAATGATTCACTTGATTTAAGAGTATGTCTATGTCTCATGTGGTGAATGCTAGATTTGTTGACTTAGCATGATCCTTAAATGCAAGGTAAGAGGGGTATGCATGATTATGATATTATGTGCTTGTTTTATGAATACTTTGAGGGTGAAGTTTCTATGATGATAATGTGGTTGTTGTATCATTGAAAGGACAATAACACACACACCCCATGCATGAACATTACTATGATGTGACTAAGGTGTTGTTTGAGTTATGGAATCATGATATTCCCCTTATCTAATGTAGTAATTCTAGAGGTTAGGGTTGAGTTGATTCATAGCCCTTGAAGGGAAAATTATGAGGGTTTGTACATGTTGATAAGAATGGTGTATGAGCTCATGATTCACTTAGAAAGTGAAGATCCTATGACTATTTTGTAATTGTGGTATTGTTGAAAGATCATTTTCCCCATACCCTTACACATGACTATGCATGAAATGTCTATGAAGATGATAATGTTGTTGTATTGATTGAAAGGTTATTCTCATCAACACACTATGAACATGATGTGAAAGGTTTACTCACATATTAATGATTCTAAGGTTGAAATGTCATTCTCACCTAATGAATCTATGAGCTATATCATGATGTTGTGTTGGATTGAGTGTTAAGTCACCCTTCCATAAACATGAACTTAAGTCAAGACTTAACATGAACTTAAAGGGAATTATGCTCAGCACCGAGAGGATAGGAATATGAGATGGATACCTTCACACTAGTAGTCCAGGTTCCCAAAACAGTTATCTCATGAGATGGAAACCTTCACGTCAGTAGTCCGGGTTTCTAGTAGCAATCTCCATATCTCATAACTATGTGCCCACATAGGTCTTTGGCTAGTGGATCTACCTAAAAGATAATATATGTAGTCCTACCTTAAGAAAGTAGGACACATCTTTTCGGTGTGGGGGCATGACACCAGATTCCATGTAGCTTACATGGTCTATGTCGGTTATGGCTATTTCCCTACATGAACAAGAACAAAAACATGAACCATGAACAAGAACATGATTTATGTACTATGGTTCCTTAAGAGGTTCTACTTAGTATGAGTGGAGGTATCGGACTTCATTCATGTATTGCACAAGTAGACTTTAAGAGTGGTCATGGTACTTTTCTCATATGATATGATGATTTATGAGTTAATGCATGCTTTATATGAATTATAAACATGAACATGAACTATACTTTTGATTTCTTAATAAGCTCTACTTAGTGTGAGTGGGGGTATGGGACTTCACTCATGCATTGCATAAGTAGACCATGAAAGGGGTTATGGTGTGGTTTCCTTATGCTATGAAGATATCTGAATTTATGTATGTATGTATGATATGGAGAGTTGGTAATAGTTACTTTACGAGTTATAAGCTATGAACATGAATGTTTCCTTGTCTATGATTATTGACTATGGATGAGATCAAAGCATGATAAGTATGAGCATGGTGGCCTCAAAGTGGTACTTAGTGTAGACAGGATTATAGGTTCCTATCTATGCATCGCACAAGTATAACCTAGGGTTACTTATGTGATGGTTCTATTATGATGAGATGATCTTGGTATTTAACTTGTGTGTGAAGTATGTCTTGTGAATATTGGGGTATGCATTATGTTTATGTTGGAGACTATGCTCGTGATTATGATGATATACTTTATGCTATAATGAATTGTACATTAGTTGTCTCATGAGCTACTTTTCCCAACTATTTCAAAGATGATGTTCAAATTGACATATAGCATGGTTTCAACTAAAATGTCCCTTTTTGCATGTTTTAAGGATTTTTATGCATGGCTTCTATACTTAGTACATTTTTGTGCTAGCCCATATTTCTACATTTTCTAGAAGTGTAGGGTTTGGTGAGATCGACTTCTACTCTCGTGGCTAGGACCATATTAGATCAAGAAGAAGAAGATTGGTGAGTCCTCATAGTATTCGAGGGCTTGACCATTATATCATTTAAGTCTTTCTTTTATGTTTTAGACTTTTGTAAGGGTTGTGTCCCTAAGATTGTATTCTAGTGTTATAGATGGTTTGAGACATAGTGTTATAGAGCTCCTCTTGTTTTATAAAAGACTTCGATTGTATAGAAAAGTTTTAAATTTTCGCACTTTTTCCTATGCTCTTATGTTATGATATGCTATGAGGCTTCTCAGAGCCTTGTACGTCGTGTCACATCTAAGTAGGTAGCCTTGGGTCGTGACAAACATGGTATCAGAGCAAAAGATTTTGGGATGGTTTTGGGATCTCTCAAACCACGTCTAGTAGAGTCTTGTTCATAAATGTGAAGCGCGCCACATTTATGAATAGGAGGCTATCGGATGTTAGGAAAACTTCACTTCTTCATTCTATAAGTCGTGCCATAGAATTTAGCTTTATTAGGTTTTTCTCTTAATGTGTGCCCTATGGTTTTCAGGATATGACTACTTCAAGGGCTTACGTTGAAAGGAATGAGGAAGATAATGTGGAGCAGGAGGTTCCCCTCCAAGCTCCTCTCCAAGCTCCAATTGACCCTATAGGGGAGAATATGACTCACACAGAGTTTAGGTCCGCTATCCAGTTGTTGGCTCAAGCCTTAACGGTGCAAGCCAATAGAGGGGTTGTAACTCCGGCAAATCCAATAAGGGGGATGTATGTTTCTAGAGTAAGGGAGTTTTTTGGGTGGTATACTCCGGAGTTTTATGGCTCCAAGGTGAAAGAAAATCCTCAAGAGTTTGTGGAGAAGGTCTCTAAGGTGTTAGACTTTATGAGAGTAACTTTGATAGAGAAGGTGGAGTTAGCTTCTTGTCAACTCAAAGGGGTTGCACATATATGGTATGATCAATGGAAAGAGACTAGACCGGTAGGATGGGGGGCTATAGAGTGGGAAGGGTTCAAGAGTGCTTTTCTAGATAGGTTCTTCCCTTTAGAGATGAGAGAAGCTTTGGTACTTTAGTTCATCAACCTTAGACAAAGTGATATGAGTGTTAAGGAATATACGTGAAGGTTCACTCAATTGTCTAAGTATGTTCCAATTTTAGTGTTCGATCCCAAATCGGGAATGAGTAATTTTGTGTCGGGATTGTCTGATTTAGTGGTAAAAGAATGTCCTATGGCCATGTTTGAGCATAATATGAATATCTCTCGTCTTGTAGTGTATGCCTTTGAAATTGAGCAAAAGAAACTTGAAGAAGGTTTGAGGGATAAAAAGACGATTAGGATAGATGATGATCATTCTTCTCTTGAGAGGTCCTTTGGACAAGGTTCTTCTAAGTTTCTCCCAAAGTTTAGCGGGGAGAGGGTGTCTAACCCTAAGCCTCAAAGAGGAAGCAATAGTGAATCAGTGTTACTTAAGCCTACTTGAAAAATATGTGGAAGAAAGCATTATGGTAGGTGTTTAGCCGGTATGGAAGGTTGTTATGGTTATGGTGGAAGTGACCCCAAAGTGAGTGATTGCCCAGTACTTACCGCTAGGGGAAGAGAGAGGAAGAAAATTAGGTCTGATGCTCTTCAAGCTAGAGGTGAACAAGAGTGTCCTCCTAATGTTGCTCCTGGTATGTGTTTCATGCTTACTTCTATTCCGGTAGTACTTGTCTTTTGTGACTTGATAAATTGGACATGATGAGATTTTATGTTGTCCTTAGTAAACATGGGTTTAATTATGGTTATATGTGTTTGTTGGTAGAAACCAACTTAGCCATAATGAGTTTTATGATGTGTTGGAGGTTTTGATGAATAGTGTTGTTTAAGTGATGCCTAGAGATGTTGAGTGAGTAGACTCATTTAAAAGAGGATAGAAGTGTAAATTCTCCATGGTTTAGAATCACCTTATGTGATGAAGGTGAAAAAGTTGAGTGATGACTTGCTCCGACCTTAGAATTGGAAGAAATGTGCTTAGATAGAAAGGTCGTTGAGTGTTCTAGATGTTCATGATTTGGATTGGCTCAAAATTCTCACTTATGAGGTGTAGTGAGTTTGAGGAGTTCAGTCTTGGTTTGGTAGGCTCTTATGAGACCTTGAGTGGTGTTGGTAAGGTTGCTTGTGAGCTAGAGTTACTTAATGAGAACCTCTCTAATTTAGAAGTATCGATTGGGATCTTAGACCGGCAAGTTAAGAAATAGAAGAGTGAGGAAGTGCTTCCATGAAAATGTTGAGGAGTGGTATTTTAGTAAGGGTCTTAGTTGAGGGTGCTACTTGGGAGGCCGAGGGCCAATGAGATATCCCAATACCCTTATATTCCCTTCTATTCCTCCACTAGCTTAATTAATATGATAAGTCCTCCTTGACTCGTTTCATGATTGTGGAGTCTTGGATGTTATATGTGTCCCATGATTTCTTTGTTCCATAGAGTTACTCTTGTTAACCTTGGTAGGGTTTGGATGCATGGTTATTAGACCTCTATTGGTTTTAGAACCCGATAAGGTTATAATGAGTTTTGATGATGCTTTGGAATTGTTTGAAGGGAGTAGTATTTGAGGTCTTAGTAAGGGGATTACTCCCAAAGAGGAGATAAGGTGCTTAGATAGCAAAATTGATTGAGAGTCCCTATATCCTCATCCATCTCTTCTATTCCTATTCTATCTTGAGACCAAGAGTTCCTTTTTTGGGCTTGTTTTATGAGTCATGTGTGATTTAGAGAATTTCCATGATCTCCTTATGTTATGCATGTTCTTGAGAGATTCTTGTTTTGTATAAAATGGTTTTTTCGTGATTTATATGTTCCTCATGATGATTGTGCATTTTAGTATGATGATGGCATATTTGACTTCATGAGATGATTTGATAAACATGCTTTGTCATGCTTTTGATGAAATGGCATATTGGCTCCATAATGTTGTGTTGAGCTTGCTTTAGTTGGAAAAGGTAGTTCCTCCTATGATTATGTTATAGATGATGTTTAGAAGGGTTTGTATAGGCTCACTCCCAAAGGGGAGATGGTGTGCCTACCTAGCAATGTTGTTATGTGCTTATGTGTTGCCATGACTTCCTTATATAATGCATGTTCATAAAAACTTGTGTTTTGAAAAAAAAATGAGTTTATGTGAATTGTTTTCCTCATGTTGTAGTGCTTTGAGTAAGAGATGCCTATTGTACTTCAGGAGAAGAATATATGAGCATGCTTTAGTTTGGAGTTGAGAAATTCCTCCTTGAATAAAATGCTTTTTGAGAGTAAATTTCATATGAGCTCCATGAGAGTATGTTGAGCATGTTGTGACTAGGAGATGGAAGTTCCTCCTTGAACATGACTAGTTATGAAAATCTCATGCATAAATGGCTTGCTAGATGTAGTTCATACTTCATGTGTTGCATTGAATATATTGAGATGGAGTGATGTTTCCTCCTTGTTTATGTGCATTTAGATGTTTCATGCATGATGGGCTGCTAGTCTTGAGTCCCTAATTCCGTAAAATGTTTAATGTGTCATTAAAGGACGAATGTTCCCAAGGGGGAGATAATGTAACGACTCGGAAAACTAGTAGGTGAAACTAGAGCCTTACGAGTCTGTTGTTGAGTTTGATGTGAGGTTTTATGTTGTAAAATGGTTACCCGAGCTTAGTTTGAGGGGTATAGGGGTTAAACGTCAAGGTGCGACTCCCCAAGGACCAACCAAGGGTCCTTGAGGAGGACCCTAAAGTCTAACCCCAAGGTTGCCCCAAGAAACAAAAAAAAAGCTGTCAAAAACTTGGGACCTACGGATGATACCTACTAGGCGTAGGTCCATCCACGCTCCATAGGGCTTGGTCGTAGGTCAAGACCCCCAAATGAAGAATTGCAGCCACCACCAGGAACCTACAGGATGGGGCGTGACTCCACTCACGGTCCGTGGGTCAGGTGGAAGTGAGTGGCACCTATAGACTATCCAATCTCGGCCAAGGGAGGGGCAACTTGGTAAATTCCTAGGGTGGTTAGTTAAGTTAGGGTTCGGTTTATATTGATTATTTAGACTTAATTAAGGCTTTTTAAACTATTAACTACCCTTTTACAACTCATATTTCCCAAAACCCAAAAATAGAAACCACCTCCTCTCCAAATATTCTCTCTCTAGAAACTCCATTGAAGAAAAAGAAGAACAAGGTCAAGTCTAGGGGTGTAGGAGCAGCCTTTTCTCTTCAATTTCGTGAGGAAATCTTCATAAGGTATGGTGGCTTTTCATCTATGGGTAGTTTCCACCCATAGAGTCCCTTCAAACCTTGATTTCAAAGCTTCCAATTTCCCCCAAAAGCTAGAATTTCAATCTAAGTCATGAGTTCTCTTTCAAAAAGTTTTCAATTATTGATTTATGGTTGATTATGGTGTATTATGGTTGAATTGATGATTAATTGTTGATTATTATAAAATCCCTCCATGAACCCATGAATCCTCCATATTTACTAAGTTGTGAATTCATGATGTGGGTTGATTGATTAAGGAAGCACGTGACTAGATTACGTTTGTATTGATTGAGTTTATATGATGCCATGTGACTATAATTGATTGATAATTAAACATGTAGTTGGATTACCTTGAGAATTAGGTATACATGATGATCATGTGAGGTATTGCTTGAGAGTAAGCCTTGTAGCTTGAAGATGACTTCTAGGGATTTAATGGTAAAAGCTAATATGAATAAGTTAGGGATGTTAAGGCTTAAAGAAGGAAGCTATTATGTATTTTTAATTGTAAATGACATTATTGTGGAAGGACTTCACCCACATGACATATAATATGAGTACATGAGTTTATGCATATAATGAATGATTCACTTGAGTCAAGAGTATGTCTATGTCTCATGTGGTGAATGCTAGATGTGTTGACTTAGCATGATCCTTAAATGCAAGGGAAGAGGGGTATGCATGACTATGATAATATGTGCATGTTTTATGAACACTTTGAGAGTGAATTGTTTATGATGATAATGTGGTTGTTGTGTCATTGAAAGGACAATCACACACACGCAACATGACTATGATGTGACTAATGTGTTGATTGAGTTATGGAATCATGATATTTCCCTTATCTAATGTAGTAATTCTAGATGTTGGGGTTTAGTTGATTCATAGCCCTTGAAGGGCAAATTGTGAGGCTTTGTACATGTTGATAAGAATTGTGTATGAGCTCATGATTCACTTTAAAAGTGAAGATCCTATGACTATTGTGTAATTGTGGTACTGTTGAAAGATCATTCACCCCATACCCTTACACATGACTATGCATGAAATGTCTATGAATATGATAATGTTGTTGTGTTTATTGAAAGGCTATTCTCATGAACACACTATGAACATGATGTGAAAGGTTTACTCACATATTAATGATTCTAAGGTTGAAATGTCATTCTCACCTAATGAATCTATGAGCTATATCATGATGTTGTATTGGATTGAGTGTTAAGTCACCCTTCCATTAACATGAACTTAAGTTAAGACTAAACATGAACTTAAAGGGAATTATGCTTAGCACCGACAGGATAGGAATATGAGATGGGAGGATAGGAATATGAGATGGGTTCCTTCACGCTAGTAGTCCGGGTTCCCAAAACAGTTATCTCATGAGATGGAAACCTTCACATTAGTAGTCCAAGTTTCTAGTAGTAATCTCCCTATCCCATAACTATGTGCCCACATAGGTCTTTAACTAGTGGATCCACTTAAAAGATAATACATGTAGTTCTACCTTAGGCAAGTTGAACACCTCTTTTTGGTGTGGGGGCATGACACCGGATTCCATGTAGCTCACATGGTTTATGTCGTTTAAGGTTATTTCCATACATGAACAAGAACAAGAACAAGAACATGAACCATGAACAATAACATGAGTTATGTACTATGGTTCCTCAAGAGGTTCTACTTAGTATTAGTGGGGGTATGGGACTTCATTCATGCATTGCACAAGTAGGCTTTGAGAGTGGTCATGGCATGTTTCTCCTATGATATGATAATTTATAATTTAATGCATGCTTTATATGAATTATGAACATGAACATGAACTACACTTATGACTTCTTAATGAACTCTACTTAGTATGAGTGGGGGTATAAGACTCACTCATGCATTGCACAAGTAGACCATGAAAGGCGTTATGGTGTTGTTTCCTTATGCTATGAAGATATATGAATTTATGTATGTATGATATGAAGTGTTGCCAATAGTGACTTTACTTGTTATAAGCTATGAACATCAATGTTTCCTTGTCTATGATTATTGACTATGGATGAGATTAAAGCATGATAAGTATGAGCATGGTAGCCTAAAAGTGGTACTTAGTGTAGATAGGATTATGGGATCCTATCTATGCAACACACAAGTATAACCTAGGATTACTTATGTGATGGTTCTATTATGATGGGATGATCTTGGTATTTAACTATGTGTGTGAACTATGTTTTGTGAAGATTGGGGTATGCATTATGTTTATGTTGGAGACTATTCTCGTGATTATGATGATATCATTTAAGCTATGACGAATTGTACATGAGTTATCTTATGAGCTACTTTCCCCAACTATTTCAAAGATGATGGCATATAGCTGGTTTCAACTAAAATGTCCCGTTTTGCATGTTTTAAGGATTTTTATGCATGGCTTCCATACTTAGGTACATTTTTGTGTTAACCCATATTTCTACATTTTCTATATGTGTAGGGTTTGGTGATATCAGCTTCTATCCTCGTGGCTAGGACCATAGTAGATCAAGAAGATGAAGATTGGTGAGTCCTCATATAGTATTCGAGGGCTTGACCATTATGTCTTTTAAGTCTTTCTTTTATGTTTTAGACTTTTGTAATGGTTGTGTCCCTAAGATTGTATTCAAGTGTTATAGATTGTTTGAGACTTAGTGTTATAGACTCCCTCTTGTTTTATAAAAGACTTTGATTGTAAAGAAAAGTTTTAAATTTCTGCACTTTTCCCTATGTTCATATGTTATGATATGCTATAAGGCTTGTATGAGGCTTCTCGGAGCCTTGTACGTCGTGTCACATCTAGGGGGTAGTTGTGGGTCGTGACATTAATGGTGGTTATTAGTAATTACGGATAGAGTGATAATGAATATTATCCACACAAGAATACATTTTAATGATAATAAGACTTGTTCAATATCTTAATGATTAATTGAATACTTAAATCTTAAATAATCATTAATATCGTTATGTCGATATATACATAAATAATCAGTATTTGATATGACTATTTGTGCTTCTATTGAGTCTTTAAGTCACAAATTGTATGTCAAGCACTAGTGGATGGGCTAGAAATGACAGAAATGGAGGGGTACCAACTCTTATAATGAAATCTGATAGGTAAAATAATATCGAATAGACTCACTTCCATCTCCCTGTAAACGGATACAAATTAGTGAGAATTAGAAAACCCCACTTTATATAAGATGTGATAGAATGTATGCGTCCACAATCAGTCAATGGTCCAGGTCCCTTGACAGAATAACAGTGTGGAAATAAGTAACTTAAAGTAAATCAGACACAAGAGATTTTACGTGGAAACATCCTTGCTCAAGGGAAGAGAAAACCACGACCTGTCTCACAGATTTCAAGACACTCCATTTCACTCAAAATGGAGCAAAGCTTTAGATAAAAAACTCTTGTAACCTAGGAATTAAACTCTTAATCCTCCCCCCCCCACCCCGGCCTCTCCCCTTACTGTAGCAACTCTACTACAAAGGACACTAAGCAATAACTCTATTGCCCACTAAAAAATCTAACTCTAGTTGATCTAGACTTCAAGAACCCAACAAGGCTAACTCTAGCCACCAACTCAGATCTCAAAGATAAAAGAAGAAACAATTATCAATTCTGCTGCACCCACACATCAACTAACTCTAGTTGACATTCCTAGGCAACTCTACCCAAGAGAACATTAAATCAATGATGTATAGATGCTTGACTAGAACATAGATGATTTGACTAACTACATCTAGTTAATCTGACTCAAACTAAAGACTTAGACAAGCAATCAACATACTACCATTTATAACTTAGGAGTAGATTTATAATATAAGAACACAAGACACAAAGCTCAAAATACAACAAAAGACGCTTCAACACTCTATCAAGTCCCTTGTTGAGTTTGAGCAATCGTCTTCCTTGAAGATGACTCTTTCTTTACAAGCTTATGAATTTTCAGAATTCAAAACTTTATTTGCTAAAAACTTGGATTGTGTCATTGGAGAAGAGACTCATATAAAATGGATACAAACCCTTGGAGCCAAGCTATTGGCTGAGATCATGCTGCTTTAAAAAGACGTGCACCAACCACAACAGGTTTGACAACTTTTAAAAAACTGTATTTTGTATTTTTCATGTACGGAAACTCTTAGTCTTTCCTCGACTAGGTCCCTTGTTAGATCCCAAAGTTAGTTAAATCATCAAAACTTCATATCAACTCCAAAATAACAAGATGCATTCTGAAAAAATTGCTAATTGTATATTGCATATTGGTGGGAGATGCAAAGATGAAGCAGTCAATGCAATTAGATGATAGGTATAGAAGTCGATAATATTTGATAGGAAACATAGATTGTTTCCCAATAACATAGCAGAGAAAAGTACTAATAGCTCTGAGGCTATTATTATACAAGTACAAAAATTGTCTACTAATAAGTCTTTAAGTCTGTTGTGAGATAAAGTTCACTTCTTTTGACCATGATTTCAGTAGCCACTTCATATTTTTCGGGTGGATCTCAAGCTTCATGCTTCTGATGTAACCGAGCTGAACCACAACCTTCTCCAAGTCCCATTTTACCTTTCCCTTTCCAAAATTGGGAAGGTGTGACTTCCATCTAAGTTGAATGTCATAGAGCGTCATACCTCTATTCAGCTTTTCACCACAACAAAAAACATCTACCTACACAAAATGTTATAAAGACGCTTTAGTGGAAAAGCAGTATTGTGGCAATATTTCCAACATATCTCTTGTGGTATTAAACAAGAATTTGTTTCACTGTCCTATATGTTTGATTCATTTTTCTAATTCGAGATCATTCAAATTTTTTTTGTTAAGTAAGCATTAGTAATGCTAAGTTAGTTAATAACTGAATTTTATAAAGTTAAAGAAATTTAGAATTCAGCTTAAAAAGTCATTACCTTAGTATGATTATTCAAATTTAGCTTCTGTGCAATGAACTTCTGGATTAAAGTTACAGAGGTTAGTTGCAAGTTCAGTCCAAGTTAAGGATTATTTTATAAAAAATATTTGACAAAATTGTTTCTACATAGTCAATACCCTCTCATAACCATTTGGAAAAGAAATGGTTGCATCTAAATATCTTGATATCGAGTAGATCTTGTACCACGCGCCAACTGGATAGGTTTAGATTATCTAGTCCTAGGGTATCTACAAATATACACATTTCAATTTAATGATAAAGGATTCAGGTTGTACAATCTCTAAGTAAAACCTACAATGAGCAAGTGATGTAACATCTATTGAGTTGGAACAAGCTTTCAGATCTTGTGCTCTTCAAATTGGATTTAGTACAAAGTTGATATATATTTTTATCGAGTTATGAATAATGTGTGCCTACTTTGTAAGTTGGGTCTAGTATGAGCCAAGCTTTAGATTCTACTCTTTGAATTGGATTTAGTACTAAGTTGTGTCTTGTAATAAGGGGACACACTAGTTCTTTTTCTTTTTAGGTTCTTTTGAGTGGCGAGTAATGAATATTAATCAAGCATCTTTATATTTATACCTATGATTGTCGTGTAATTATAGACTCCTACATATTTTGCAAGCATCTTTAGCCGTTACTCTTTCATAACACAAGGTTAGGGTTCTCACGTTCATATTTTTTGCAAATCTAATTAGGTAATTAATTTGACTTAGTTGATGAGAAATTAGAAAACATTTAAGGTTAGAGTAAAACTACATCACTGAAATTTACCTTGGAACAAAGCTTTTAAACCCTACTCCATAGGTTTCATTGAACAAGAATATAAATAATATTGCTAGCAAGAAGGAATGTGCTAAAAGATTGACTGATTCACACTGATGCGCGTGAATACCAAGGTTCAAATCTAACAATGAGAAAAAAATGTTGGGTGAACCTTGGTAGGTAAAATTACCAAGTACCTATGCTACTGAGATATATCAGGTACTCGATGTAATAGTAAAGGTGTGCACAAACTAGTCTGAACAACAATTGTTCTTTTAAAAAAATTGAACTATTGAGAAAAGTTTAGACCTAACTTGAGTTGATTTGTCGCTTGAGCTAAAAAGGAAAAAATCACGAATATTTCTTTTGATATATCAAGAGAAGCTCAAACTTAACCTAAGTTGAATCTGTCACTTGAGAAACAAAGAAAAATCGATTAAAAATTGATCTATTGATTCAATATTAATTTTTTGGGGTCAAACGAACACATTTTATTTCTTGAACTTGTAGAACCCAATTACAACAAAACTATTCTCAATCTCCACATCACCCTATTATTTTCAATAAACTTTCCCTAAACAAGTTCTATTTATATAGTTGTTCTATCCAGATGTTGTCTTTACATTGTATTTTCCTATTAAATAAATTAAATTTAACAGAGTTGAATCTGTCACTTGAGCTAAAAAGGAAAATCAATTTACAAATATGATCTATTGAGAGAAGCTCAAACCTAACCTGATTTGAATCTGTAGAAAAGGAAAATCAATAAGAAAAAAAGTTGATCTATTGAGAGAAGCTTAAATCTAACCTGAATGGAATTTGTCACTTGAGCATCATAGGAAAAATCAATTAAAAATTGATCTTTGACAAAAGCTCAAACCTAACCAAAATTGAATTTGTCACTTGAACAGCAAAGGAAAACTCAATTAAAATTTGATCTATTGAGAAAATCTCAAACCGAAACGAAGTTGAATCTGTCACTTGAGCAACAAAGAAAAAATCAATAAAAAGTTGATCTATTCAGAAAAGCTCAGGCCTAAACTAAGTTGAATCCTTGAAAAAACAAAGAAAACGTCAATAGTGAGTAGAGCCGTCAATTTGGACTGTGAGAAGCCTTATATACCTAGAAAGAACGATGTTCTTGGCAAAATCTGCAAGTCTTGAAGAACGATTGGACATAGCCCTTTTTCTCTTCTTGAAACTTCTCTCTAAATAAGTGTTTAGGAGCATGAAAAAGTGGTATAAATAATATTAGATCCTTATTTTTGGTGAAAATATGTTTTAGGCCTAGTGGGGAAATGAAAAGACCAAAATACCCTTTCCTAAAATGAATGAAATGCCTTAAATAGAAAGGCTTCGTCAAACAAGCATAATTTTTTACTCTGATTTCAAAATTCAACAAATTTGGCGGTGTTGGAAAGAGGACTCAAAGACCTTCAATTTGGTAGCTCATGGGCCACCTAATTCTTTATTTTCTAAAAGATATGATCGTTTGAAGTTGATCCAATACTAAAAACTGATGGGTAACTTGCCCAAATTTCTATTTAGCTCTTTTGAAGTCCGAGGTGTTACACAAAGTCCTTTTAGTGTACTTTCCAGAGGTATTTGAACTGAAGCTTTTAGATTTTATTTTCTCCCTGTTTAGTATCTGAAATCAACAAAATATACTGCAATTTCTAGTGTTGGAATGTTTATAATGAATTTTTTCTATGGCCGCATGTTTATGGAAGGATTAGTGATATCAAGTTGCATATGTTGTACCTTTCTTAGCTACGCAAATCAGCTCACCACATCAATATTGTCACGCCCCGAGCTACCCCCGACACGCGGACACGGGACCTAGGACCACAAGTGATCCCAAGCTAACCCTGCTGGCATGATCATGAGCATACTAAAGAAAATAAACTGATGCGGAAGCTAAATCATAAATAAAATGAAAAAATGGGGAATACCCATATACTACAACTGGGATAAATGAAAACTGATGAGTTTAATACAAAGAAGATATTAACTCAATACTAAGCTGAATCTAACTATGTCTGAAATAAGCCTCTAAACTGACTAGAAATGTTGGGACATGCCCCAACTAGATCTAGCAAAA
>NW_006238950.1:1869122-1869226 GCF_000226075.1 Solanum tuberosum | reverse complement strand
ATCGATTGACGGTCCATGCTGGTCGACCGTAGTTTGTGTCAGAGGCTAGGTAAGGGAAGTCTCGATCCACGGACACAGACCACGGACCGTGGTTTGATCTGCGG
>NW_006238950.1:1863886-1865831 GCF_000226075.1 Solanum tuberosum | reverse complement strand
AAACTTATTCATCTGAGCCCTGGAATCAGCAACCATGTGAGGAGCATACCTGGAGAGTTGGTTAAACTTGAGCCCATACTCTTCGACAGTCATGTTACCCTGCCTTAAGTTCATAAATTCCTGGGCCCTTGCTTCTCTCAACTCTATGGGGGAAAATCTGTCCATAAAGGTTTCGCTGAAACAATCCCAAGTGATAGGAGCGACATCTGTACCCCTGTTCTCCTTCCACTGAGTATACCAGATATGAGCTACATCTTTCAGTTGGTAAGATGCTAACTCAACCCAATCATTCTCAGTGACTTGCATCACCTCAAAGATCTTCTTGATCTCATCCAAGAAATTCTGGGGATCTTCACCAGTCTGCGATCCTAAGAACTCAGGCGGATTCATCCTAACAAAGTCACGGACCCTTGCTGCTGATCCACCATTTGCATTCACATGAGCTTGAACCCGCTGATTGTTCTGGTTAGCGACACTCTGAGCCAACATCTGAATGGCATTCCTGAATTCAGCATTTGAGACTTCCGGATCCAAAACTGGAGGAGCTGCGTTTGCGTTCCTAGCATTCGCATTCCTGGCATAAGCTCTACGAGGAGGCATAATAACTGAAACGTAGAACGTCGAGTTAGAATGGAATTTTAGATCATACCTTACGCACGATAAGAGTAACAAGAAAATGAAGTTTTCCTAAAACACTTCATAGCCTCCCTCTAATTAGATGTGGTGCACTTCACACCCTTGAAGAGGTCTCCACTTAGTGCGGCTTTTCAGACATCCTAGGATACTTAAACCTAATGCTCTGATACCGAGTTTGTCACGCCCCAAGCTACCCCCGAGACGCGGACATGGGACCTAAGACCACAAGTGATCCCAAGCTAACCCTGCTGGCATGATCATGAGCACACTAAAGAAAATAAACTGATGCGGAAGCTAAATCATAAATAAAATGAAAAGATGGCGAATACCCATATACTATAACTGGGATAAATGAAAACTGATGAGTTTAATACACGGAAGACATTAACTCAATACTAAGTTGAATCTATCTATGTCTGAAATAAGCCTCTAAACTGACTAGAAATGTTGGGACATGACCCAACTAGATCTAGCAAAACTGAAACTAAAGACTAAAAGCGATAAAGATAAACATGTCACTAGTCCTCGAAGAATGAGGACTCACCACTGATGCTGTTGAACTAAAGATCGGGAACCGATCTAAGCTTGATCTGGATACTGAGAACCTGAACCTACATCACGAGAAGATGTAGCGCACGTATGCGTCAGTACTTGAAAGGTACTGAGCATGCAGGATAGAGTAAAGCTGAAATAACATATAACTGAACAAAGCAATAAAGCAATGAAATAATCTGAACATGATATAGATACTGAAAATACTGAATACTGAGCTAACTGATGCAATGACCAAATTTATAACATGCTGAGACTGAATAATGACTGTACTGAAATATGGTCAATGCAATAGAGTCTGACTGAACTGTGGGAGCTACTAATAACCGACATAAAACCACATGAGCTAAATGTGGAGTCCGATGTATACGCCCCATCGAGAGGACCCAATATACCCTGCCAGAGGTATAGAGGCATGCTGGCGTGATCACTAAACTGATGTTGCCCACAGAGGGGACTTACACCTACGTGGCTCGTAGTTCTGGGACTATATGGGTACGCTGAAACCCTAGTCCAACTCGGTATTATGCTACTCCCAATAGATTAAGTGGTTAACACATTATGACTGAGTTTATGTAAATACTGGATAGCTCGAACTGAACATGCAAACTGAGAATGCAACAATTAATCTGATAATGATGCATTCATAAACAGAGGCATGTATAACTGAATATGTTATGACTGGAATACTGAATAGCTCAAAATACTGACATGTAGATACTCATACTTGAAAACTCCTTCTTAGAAAACAATTCAA
>NW_006238950.1:1860442-1863800 GCF_000226075.1 Solanum tuberosum | reverse complement strand
GAAAGGAATCCACTAGTGAAATCCCACATACCTGGTGACGAATTCTACGGAGAAATCTTTCAATTTCGGGGTTGGAACTGATGGAACCTTGTTGCGTTCTTGAACTAGGGTTCTTGACCTCTTTTCTCCTCTTAGCGTTCTAATTCTTCTAAGTTTGATTAATGATTTGACTTAGGTAAGTTCTAGTTATGTTTCTAGGCTTAAATTGATTAAAACCTCATGATTTAGGGTTTAAACGACGTATCTTAGGGGTTAAACGAAATAGGAAAAGACCAAAAGACCCCTGAATTAACTGCTGTCGGAGTGACTGATGGACCTGACTGACGGTCCGTCAATCAATCGATGGTCCGTCGATTGGGTTCGTCGGTCGAGTCTGCCCGACAGGGATTCACTAAAATGAGCATAACTTTTTACTCGGAGGTTGGAATTAAGCAAACTGAGTGGCGTTGGAAAGATAATTCAATTATCTATCATACCATAGTTCATGTGACACCTAATTCTTTTTGTGCTAAAATTTATGGCCATCTGAAGTTGACCCATCAATAATTTTTAGCTAGCTGGCTGTTGACCCTAACTTATGGTCAGACCTACGGACCGTGGATCGATTGACTGTCCGTGCTGGTCGATCATAGTTTGTGTCAGAGGATGGGTAAGGGAAGTCTCGATCCATGGACACAGACCACGGACCGTGGTCTGATCTACGGACCGTGGGTCTGTCCGTGAGTCGGGACTTAGCCAATTTTTTGAGCTGGTTTGGGGAGGGGTTGCAGTGGTGAACCACGGACCACCAGCACGAGCCGTGGTCTGACCTACGGTCCGTGGATGGTGACCGTAAGTTGCACCTGCAACTTCTCGAAATCTGTATTTTTAGTCTGTTTCGAATACGGGGTGTTACAAATATTCACTATCATAGCTGGTTAATCATAACTACCATATACTGTAAAGTTAAATCCAAAGCAGCCAGTATGACCTGTTTTGAGTTGACCATTGCTTTATCTGCTTCTTATATGACAACCCTTATTTCCTTTTCCATCATCTTTAAGGTTCTTAATTGTTATTTTTTCTTAAGTTAGTGCCTGTAAAGAGCTTTCAAACATAGCACTTGAAAGTGTCCTTATTTGGCCAAATATTCATGTCAATACGTTTTCCCTATCATCCTCATTGAGGATAGTAATCCTTCTCATGTTGTTACTCGTGATAGTGCCATATATAATTGTTCATGTGTGAGTACCTATTTTGAAAAATTATTTGACTAAATTGTTTCTACATGGTCAATACCATCTCATAGCCATTTGGAAAAGAAATAGTTGCATCTAAATATCCTGATATCGAGTAGATCTTGTACTGCGCGTGAACTAGATAGGTTTAGATTATCTAGTCTTAGGGTATCTACAAATATACACATTTCAATTTAATGATAAAGGATTCAGGTTGTACAATCTCTAAGTAAAACCTCAAATGAGCATGACATCTATTAAGTTGGAACAAACTTTTAGATCTTTTTCTCTTCAAATTGGATTTAGTACCAAGCTTCAGATTCTACTCTTTGAATTGAATTTAGTACTAAGCTTTGTCTTGTAATAAGGGGACACACTATTTCTTTTTCTTTTTTGATTCTTTTGAGTGGTGAGTAATCAATATTAATCAAGTTTCTTTATATTTATTCCTATTATTGTCGTGTAATTATAGATTCTTACATATTTTGCAGGCATCTTTAACCGTTACTCTTTCATAACACAAGGTTAGGGTTCTCATGTTTCATAATTTTTGCAAATCTTATTAGGGTATTTAATTTAACTTAGTTGATGAGAAATTAGAAAACATTTAAGGTTAGAGTAAAACTACATCACTGAAATTTATCTTTGGCAACCAAAGCATTTAAACCCTACTCCATAGGTTTCATTGAACAAGAATATAAATAATAATGCTAGTGTAATGACTTGTTTCCGTCGTTATAGAAATACCAAAAGGGGGAAATTTGGGACCGAAAAACTTTTTCATAGTAGTTGGATTTTCCCAACCTAGTCCAGATTTGGACAAAATTGGAGTCATTGAGGTGTAGGGAAATCCGGTAACAATCGGGTGACTCATTGATGATTTTGATTACATGAGTAGTTAGATAAGTCGTTAAGGAACCCATATGACTTTACATAATTGAATTCGGGAGAGCAGAACTCCCGGAATCGATCTTAGCATGAAGGGTATTTTCTAAGCATCGTCGGTTAGAGGTGTGTTGTGAAGTGGGGATTTTGGAATTATTTAAATAGCTCTCTGTTTTGTGCAACCCGCCTTGGCGGGGATTTTGGTCGCTTTGGCGGGGCCGCTGTAGCGGTGTGGTGGCAACTATGGCGGGCCAGACGTGACTTAAAGTTGTAAATAAATCCCTAAATGACCTTATTTGGCACTTTTCGATTTTTAGAGATAATGAACGAACCCAAAATGACTCCTACTCATTTTTCACCATTCGTGAGGCTAAAGGTAAGCTTTTCATTCCCCGAATCCATTTTTTGATTCGTAGAACGTAATAGAATGGGTGAATATTGATGGGGGAGGGTTTTGCTATAGATTCTATGGTGGAAAAAACCCTAATTTGGATAATTAGGATCATGAGTTTAATCAAAGGTTCATAGAATTGTTAGTAATTCTGGTAATTAGTGATTTTTTATTGATTTTCGTATTCGATTGATTGATTGTAGACCAAGAACAAGCGGAACTAATCCGAAAAGGGAATGATCCAGTTTCTTAGGGTTTCAAGCTTGTTTCGAGGTAGGTGATGGTTGTGATTCTATGATTGTGTGATGTATGTTCGTTCTTGCTTCATTAGATACTTGCATGTATTTGAATGTTGCATTATTGATCAGACTTGATGTCAATGAGATAGATGAATGATGATTGCCATGAAATTATGACTTAATTGTATCATCGTGAGGATATACTTGTGATTGTCATTGTTGTGTATTGAATGGATCGGTTGCCACGTTCCAACATAACTAAGTTGGATCGGTTACCACATTTCTTCATAACTATGGGATAGGTGGCCACGTTTTGGCATAATTATTGGATCGGGTACCACGTTCCGATATGCTAACTGTTTGGGTTTGGGTTCCATGAGAGGACCAATGATTTGCTATGATTGTGTATCTTGAGAAATGTGAAGTTGTTTGTTGTTAGTAAATGTTGATAAATTGTGTATGTTCGATATATGCATGTTATTATATTATTGTGATGACTTATCTATGTTGCACTAAGTGGAATAGCCGCGTGATCCTACCACTGCACTGTGGTTGTGTACTGATACTACACTTGCTCTTATTTTGTTGAGTAGAAGGTATCTTCAAGCTGCTATTGACAGACCTCT
>NW_006238950.1:1858711-1860403 GCF_000226075.1 Solanum tuberosum | reverse complement strand
TTCGAATTCAAGGGTGAGCCAATTCTTCCGGGCTGCCATGGGTTCTCTTTCGTCTATGTCTACCATTTCCGGACTTAGACTATGTTCTAGTTAGTTGATTAGTTCATTAGATTGGGGTTGCATCCCTTCTTGTTTAAACTTGTTGAACTTTAGATGTTTTGGTTGACTTTCAGGTTCTAGGTTATTTCTTCCGCATTGTTTAGTTCGTTGTTAGACTTTTGTTGTAGTTTATGGGAACTCCCTATTTCTTTCCTTAGTACTTAACTGCTTTCATATGCTTAAATGCCTTAGTTTTTAGATTAGTTGCTTGGTTTAGGTTTTAGTAGTGGTTCTCCCATCGGAGAGTTAGTGTGGGTGCCAATCACGATGGCGGGGTCGTGACAAAGTTGGTATCAGATGGTGGAACTGAAGGTAGTTTTGTTTTCTTCCGTATTTCGTTGGGTTCTGTTATAATGAGCATGAAATGTTGACTAAGTTTCTGAAACTAAAGTATCATGTGTTTCTTGGTTCTGAGAATAAGGATGATTATTAGTTCATCTTAGACTGCTATGAGAGTCTTCTTAAGTTGGGAATTGTCCATTAGCATGGGGTTGAGTTTGTTTCCTTTCAACTTCATGGTGAGGCTAAGCAGTGGTGGAGAGCTTATAAGGAATGCAGATCTTCTACTTTACCTCTACATACTTGGACCCAATTTTATGTTTTGTTTCTAGAGAAGCATGTGCCTAGGACTTTGAGGGATCGCAAGAAGGTTGAGTTCATGGCTTTGGAGCAAGGTGGTATGACTGTGGCTGCTTATGAGGCCAAGTTCCATGCTTTGTCTAGTTATGCTACTCAATTGGTGACTACTGAGGAAGAGAGAATCCGGTTATTTATTAGGGGATTAAATTCTGAGTTGCAAGTATTATCTGTTCATATGACTTCTGCAGGGAGGAGCTTCAATGAGGTAAAAGACTATGTTAATAAAGTGGAGGGGGTGAGGCGAAGGGGTCAAGTTAAGGCATGGGCAAAAAGGGCCAAGAACTCGGGTAACTTTCAAGGTTCTTATTCCAAGGGTCCGGAAGGCCAACGCTTGCAGCCAAGCCGTCTCAGCCTGCTATGTCTACCTTTACAAGTAGCTACATGGAAACTCCATCTCATAATTTTCAAGATAGCCAGGGAGTCGCGCCTTCGACGGGCGACAGACCATCTTTTGATCGTACTTGTTACAACTATGGAGAACCTAGGCATATGAGGAGAGATTGTCCCTACCCACGAGTGTTTGAGTCCGGGCAGCAGCAGACTAGAGCTGTGGTACCTGTGGGAAATGGTAATAATGGTCGACGACGTCCATAAGATTGGAGAGGAGCTAATCAGCGAGGTCGTGGAAGTAGAGGAAATGGTAATGCAGGTAGATGTAATGTGCAACCAGGCAGGGAAGTGGTTCGTCAAGATGATAGGGCTTAGTGTTATGCCTTTTCGGGGAAAAATAAGGCAGAGGAGTCTGACGCGGTGATCACAGGTACTATTCTTGTCTGTGACCGGATGTCTAATGTGTCATTTTATCCAAGTTCTACTTATTCTTATGTATTTATGAGATTTGCCTCAGAGTTTGATATGTTTTGTGATATACTTGAGGCCCCTATCCATGTTTCTACCCTAGTTGGAGAGTCAGTCATAGTTACCCATGTCTATCGTGCTTGTCCTATTTTGTTT
>NW_006238950.1:1858234-1858533 GCF_000226075.1 Solanum tuberosum | reverse complement strand
AAGGGAAAAATTAGAGTGGGAAGGGGTGTACAAGCCTAAGTGAACTAAGATCATATCCTCCATTCGAGCTAAGAAATTGATAGGGCATGGTTGTTTGGCTTATTTGGCTCATATTAGGAATGTTGAGGTTGAGACTCCATCTATAGAGTCTATTCCTGTGGTGTCGGAATTTATAGAACTGTTTTCTGATGATTTGCCTAGTATGCCTTCGGATAGAGATATAGATTTTTACATTGATTTAGAGCCTGGTACTCGTCCCATTTCTATCCCTCCATATCGCATGGCTCCGGTAGAATTAA
>NW_006238950.1:1858012-1858205 GCF_000226075.1 Solanum tuberosum | reverse complement strand
GGATTTATTTGTCCTAGTGCTTCCCCATGGGGTGCTCCAACTTTGTTTGTTAAGAAAATGGATGGTAGTATGAGAATGTGTATAGATTACACACAATTTAATAGGGTTACTATTCAAAACAAATATCATTTGCTTCAAATAGATGATATTTTTGACCAATTGCAAGGTGCATCAGTTTTCTCTAAGATTGATC
>NW_006238950.1:1856091-1857812 GCF_000226075.1 Solanum tuberosum | reverse complement strand
GTGATTCTTTTGTTGTAGTGTTTATTGATGATATTTTGGTCTATTCGGAAAGTGAGAAAGAGCATGCCGACCATCTTCGTAGTGTTTTGGGTTTTCTTGGGAAGCAAAAGTAATATGCTAGATTTTCTAAGTGTGACTTTTGGTTGAAATCGATTGCATTTTTGGGGCATGTAGTTTCAAAAGAAGGGGTAATGGTAGATCCCCAAAAGAGTGAGGCGGTTAAGAATTGGGTTAGGCCTAGCTCTGTGACGGAAGTTAGGAGTTTTGTGGGGCTCGCTAGCTACTACCGTTGATTTGTGAAAATGTTTGCTGGCATTGCCACTCACTTGACTAATTTGACCAAAATGGAGGTACCCTTCGAACGGACTGAAAAGTGTAATGAGAGCTTTCACAAGCTCAAGACTCTCTTGAACACCGCACCCATTCTAGCATTACCGGTTGAAGGTAAGGATTTTATTGTTTATTGTGATACTTCACATTCTAGTTTGGGTGCTGTGTTGATGCAGGATAAGAATATTATAGCTTATGTGTAATGACCCTAAAGGTCATTTTTGGAAATTTTCATAAAATGACCGTTTTACCCCTCCCGATAGTTGCCCCGAGTCCTAATTGTTCTATTTTCAAAGTTGGTTTGAAGGAAAATTGATGAAAAGTTGAGTTTTTGGAGAGTTGAGTTTTTAAGAGTTAAAGTTTGGTTAAAAGTGCTATTTCGAGTCATTTGGAGTTTCGAGACTCGAATCGGATTTCCGTCGATTCCAGCAGTTTTAGAATGTCGAAACGGGTCTATGAGAATTTACGGAGTCGAATTTGGAGTTAAAACGAAAATTTGAGGTCCTAAGTTGCTAAAATTGTGAAATTTTGATCAAGAGTTGACTTTGGTCAACAAACAAGGTTCCGGTGCTCGAAATGGAATTCCGAGGGCACCGTTGGATTCAGGGGGTGATTCCAACTCTAGAATGAGTCTTGGTTGGATTTTTAGAGGCCCCGAGTGCGTTTCAAGTTTTTGAGCCTAAAGTTAGTTTCTTGACGCCTTATCGGATACCGGGTCAAGGAGACCTCGAATTCAAATTCCGACGATTTCATTGAGTCCGAAATGTCATTTTCAAGCTAGTAGCATATTTGGTTTGTGTTCGGGAAGTGCCAAATGAGTTTTGGGTGAGCTTTTAAGCTTCTTGGATGCTTTGACACTATTTCAGCAAATTGTGGCAACTAAAGGGTTCATTATTAGTTTTAAAGGTCGAAAAATTATTCCGAAGGTTCTGAAATTTTGAGCATGAATTATAGGACTTATCTGCAAATTTTGGTGCATTTTCGCTAACCCGAGATTGGACTTTTATCGCAAATAAGAAATAATTGTTTACCGAGTAGAAATGATATTTGACTGGGCAAACGAGCATGAAATTGAGCTCCGATTGAACGAGCAGGTCCGTATCATTATTTAAGACATTTACAAAAAAGAATCGGGTCATTTCACTATCGTATGAGGAAATTACAGCCTTTTCAGTGAAAGATTAACTGTTGTTTTTCTGGTGCATAACAGCCATGTACTGTTATAAAAATCTCAGACTGTGTTCATTTGGTATTTTGAGCATATCGGGAGTTCTAGAGATCGGAATGGAGTGATTCTTACGGGTTTCTTCTTGAATTAATATGAGGGTTAGTATTCAATCTTCAATTCGACATTTTCTCATAATTTCTTTATCTGATTTTTTTTCCCTATC
>NW_006238950.1:1811614-1854955 GCF_000226075.1 Solanum tuberosum | reverse complement strand
GACTACATGACATCATTATTGCATTTTGCATCGCATTTGCCTTATCTTTGTCTGTGATGTGTGGATTGTATCGATTTACCCTTCTTATGTGGAATTTGATCTACTTGCTCTTATTTGTTGATCTGAGGTTGATGAGGATATACTGTTGGTTCTGGCTGTTGAATATGATCTGTTTAGTATAGGTTGGTTGGTTTGCTGCTAGATTGAAGTTTCGGTGGTTCGGTTGGGATTGAAAGGAGTTATTTGTAGCTGCTATTTTTGCTTAGTTTAGAGTTACTTGCGAGTACCTGTGGTTTTCGGTACTCACCCTTGCTTCTACACAATTGTGTAGGTTGACAGCTCTCTCAGATTCGGCTTAGTATTTTCTTTAGCAGATTGAGCTTCGGGACATACTCGAGAGGTAGCGGTTCATTCCAGACATGCCCTTGAGTTATCTTTACTTTCAGTTTTGTTCTATTCGAGAACTATACTCTGAGACTTGTATATTTTTATTCGAATTCTGTATTTAGAGGTTTGTACATGTGACAACCAAATTCTGGGTAGTGTTTAGTCTTAATTAAAGTCTTCCGCTTATTTATTATCTTTTATTCTCGTGTTTCTACTTCTCTATCATTGTGGTTGGGTTAGGCTGACGTGTCCGGTGGGAAATGGTCACGTGCCATCACATCCGGATTTGGGGTGTGACATTATGACTCGCGTCAATTGAAGGTGCGTGAGAGGAATTATCCAACACATGATTTAGAGTTGGTAGCGGTAGTGTTTGCTTTTAAGATATGGCGACATTACCTCTATGGTGTTAAGTGTGAAGTGTTTACTGATCATCCTAGTTTGCAGCATGTGTTCACTTAAAGAGATCTGAATTTGAGACAGAGAAGGTGGATAGAGTTACTTAAAGATTATGATGTGACCATTCAATACCATCCGAGCAAGCCTAATGTGGTGGTAGACGCTTTGAGTCGAAAAGCGGTGAGTATGGGTAGTTTAGCTTTCTTGAGTGTATCCAAGCGACCTTTGGCTAAGGAAATTCAGTCATTAGAGTTTAAGTTCATGCAGTTGGGCATCTCAGAAAGAGGAAGTGAGGGCCACATTCATTGATGAGATCAAGGCCAAACAATTTGAAGATGAAAATTTGAAGGAGCTTAGAAAGAAGACTGCGATTGGTGAGGCACAAGAGAATACTCTAGATATGGATGGAGTACTCAATTTTAAGGGAAAAATCTGTGTTCCTAGAGTAGATTACTTGATTGAGAAATTGTTGGCAGAGTCTCATGGTTCGCGATATTCTATTCATCTGGGTGTGACCAAGAAGTATCGAGATTTGAAGCGAATTTATTGGTGGTCGGGCATGAAGAAGGATATAGCGGAGTTTGTGGCGAAGTGTCCAAATTGTCAAAAAGTGAAGTATGAACATAAAAGGCCTGCAGGTTTGCTTCAAAGAATACCAATTCCGGAATGGAAGTGGGAAATGATAGCAATGGATTTTATGGTTGGTCTTCCCAAGACTTTAGGGAAGTTTGATTCTATTTGGGTAGTGGTTGATTGATTGACTAAGTCAGCCCATTTTATTCCAGTAAGAATAGATTATAATGATGAGCAATTAGCTAAGGTTTATGTGAAATAGATAGTGAGGTTGCATCGGGTGCCCTTCTCTATCATCTCAGACCGTGGAACCTAATTCACATCCAAGTTTTGGAGGAATTTCATGATGAATTGGGCACATGACTCACCTATAGTACAGCCTTCCATCCACAGACAGATGGACAGTTAGAGAGGACTATCCAAGTGTTAAAAGACATGTTGATGGCATGTGTGATTGATTTTGGAGGGCATTGGTTAAATTCATACCTTTGTGTGAGTTCTCCTATAATAATACTTATCACTCTAGTATAAATATGGAACTATTTGATGCACTCTAAGGGAAGGGATGTAGATCACTCATAGGATGGTTTGAGGCTGGAGATGTGAAGCCATTGAAGGTTGATTTAGTAAATGATGCTCAAGATAAGGTGAGGAGCATTCAAGCTAAGCTTTTAGCAGCCCAAAGTAGGCAAAAGAAGTATGCGGATCATAAGGTAAGAGACATGGCATTTCAAACCGGTGAGAATGTTCTTCTTAACGTATCACCCATGAAAGGGGTGATGAGATTTGATAAGAAAGGTAAGCTAAGTCTGCGACTCATTGGTCCATTTTAGATTCTTGAATATGTGGGACCGGTAGCGTATAGATTGGCTTTACCTCCTAATTTATCGGGAGTTCATCCAGTATTTCATGTGTCCACGTTGAAGAGTTATCATGGTGACGGGGATTATATCATAAAGTGGGAATCAATTGTGTTAGACAAAGACCTCAAATATGAGGAGGAATCGGTTGCAATCCGTGATCGTGATATGCGTAAGTTGAGGACCAAGGAGATTAAGTCCGTGAAAGTTCAATGGAAGCATCGTCCAGTTAAGGAAGCTACTTTGGGAATCGAGAGGGACACGCGTGACAAGTATCCTCAATTGTTCGTCAATTCAGGTACTACTTCATTCCTTCCTTAGCCTTTTTTCCTAAGTTTTTCCACTCGGGGACCAGTGATGGGCAAATTGGTATCTATTGTAACGACCTGTTTCCATCGTTATATAAATGCCAACGGGGGAAATTTGGGACCGAAATTTTTTTCCGTTGTATTTGGAATTTCCCAACCTAGTCCAGATTAGGACAAAATTGGAGTCATTGAGGTCTAGGGAAATCTGGTAACAATCTGGTGACTCATTTATGATTTTGATTACATGAGTAATTAAATCAGTCGTTAAGGAACCTGTACGACTTTACGGAATTGAATTCGGGGGAGTAGAACTCCCAAAATCGATCTACGCGTGAAAGGTATTTTCTAAGCCTCGTGGGTTAGAGGTGTGTTGTGAAGTGGGAATTTTGGGATTCTTTAAATAGCTCTCTGTTTTGTGCAACCCACCTTGGCGGGGTCGCTGTAGCGGGGTGGTCGTCGTTGTTGTGGGCCAGACGCGACTTAAAGTCATAAATAAACCCCTAAACAACCTTATTTGGCACTTTTCAACTTTTAGAGCTAAGGAATGAATCCCAGGCGACTCCTACTCATTTTTAACCATTCGTGAGGCTAAAGGTAAGCTTTTCACTCCCCGAATCCATTTTTCGATCTGTAAAACGTAATAGAATGGGTGAATATTGATGGGGGAGGGTTTATTTATAGATTCTATGGTGGGAACAACCCTAATTTGGATAATTGGGATCATGGGTTTGTTCTAGGGTTCATAGAACTGTTAGTAATTCAGGTAATTAGTTATTGTTTATTGATTCTTGTGGCTGAAAATACATGTATAGATAGTGGTTTAATGCCAAGGCCGACTGCGAGTTAAACGATCGAACATCAACAACGGCAGGTTCTCTTAATTGAATTATATTACAATTAAACTCGGCACTAGGGGCCCGGTTTGTCCTTCTTCCCGCAAGAACCCCAGCTTACAACTTTCATCGCCCTTATATTTAGCTCTCCAAAGAGCAATTCTTCTCAAAAGGTGCTGACCATTCTGGCATTCGGAATGGAGTCTGTCCCGAAGGAATCTCATCTCTCTTCCAATAGAACAGGAAGTATAAAGGAGCAAGAAAGGGGATGCGCTAAGGCGCAACGGCGTTGGCGCAGCAGTTGCGCCCTTGCTTCTTGCTTTCGAGCCGGAGCCAAGACAAGATCATCATAGTCGGATGAGTCGATGTCCACTTTTATTGGCATTACTATAGTTGGATTTCAAAAAATGGGCTTCATTTTTTAAGCTTCTTATTACCCGCGGGAGTCCAGACAGCCGCAGGTAGCTTGACCGCCTTACCCGTCATTGAAACACAAGCTGGAGACGTATCGGCCTATATTCCCACCAATGCATCTCATGGAGTTTTTCGTGACCCAGAGGTATAGCCGGATGGACTTCACCGCTTTTATTTTAAAGGGAAAGAGGAAGGTGAGAAGATAATAGTAGATATTGGAAATATATATCACTCAGAACGCTTTTTAAAAGATTACGTGGTACAATTAGGTCGAATAAACGAAATGGACATATGAGCGATCGATTACGAGAGCTCGACCGATCAGACCGGGAAGAAGAGAAAGAATGCAGAAACTGAATCGAGGGGGTTGGTTGAAAGGTAAGGATAGCGTGATTGGCTAGGGTGGAGGGGCGCATTTAATCCTTGTTTATCTATTAGTTTTCAGTTCTTATCTTTGGCGCGGGGTAGAGCATGTCAAATCAATACGTTCTAAGAAGAAAGATTGGAATATCAATCTCTAGACTTAGGGCTGGCCTTGCCTCATTCTTGAAGCTACATTCTCTCCGCCTTATTCTTTTGAAGGTATGGGACCCTATTGAGCCAGTGTCTCTGGATGTTCCAGTAGCTTTGCTTTATTCTAACTCATTTTTTACTAGTAGCCATGATTGGGGCTATAGTACTGACTATGCATAGGACTACTAAGGTAAAACCATTCTCACAAGGAGCAGGTTTAGCGGATGGGAATGGCATTTCCGGGAATGCAGTCAAGGGTGAAGGAGCAAAAGAAGCTAACTCGAATGAATGCACCGAGAAAGATCGTCGGTAGGAAAGCTCTGTTATGCACCAAAGACGGCCGAAACAACTCCCGCTAGATAGCCGCCCTTTTCTCTCTTTTTACAGCCTCGTGGACGGACGAAAGAAGACCCCATTTGTGAGGAGGCACCCCTTCTCCCGAAGTTACAGGGCAGTTACTTTGAATCGGATGTAAGGGATTGAATTACTTTAGTATATTAGTATAAATGTATCTTTCCCGGGGAAAGAAATGATAGTAGCTTGTTGCACGGTCTCTCTATTGATTTATAGTTTGAGCATTCGTAAGAAGTTGGGGTCGATTTTGTTTCTTTGTTGTTGATATCCTGCATACAACAGAGATCCCAATTCCGTGTATCTGGTTAAGCAAGCCCTGCCCGCCAGCTTCCACCCAGACAAAAAAATCATTCGGCGGGTTATATCAAAAGAATATATTTCGACTTTTTTGTTGATCAGGCGACACCCGGATTTGAACTAGGGAAAAAAGGTTGAAATCCTACACAGAACCTCCATAGGCAAGGGCGTCTAGCCAGATTGAGTATCAAATGATCGAACTAGAGTCGGCTCGCTGCCTAATTAGTTACATTTTTTGTTTTGATTGTACTTTCTCGCTTTTATGGAGTTGTATTCCCTAGGGTATGCAGTTATCTTCCCTGGCCTGACAGTAGTTCAGGGAAAATCACTATTATATTGATTGTTTGTAGACCAAGAACAAGTGGAACGAATCCGAAAAGGGAAGGATCATGTTTCTTAGGGTTTCAAGCTTGTTTCGAGGTAGGTGATGGTTGTGATTCTACGATTGTGTGATGTATGTTTGTTCTTGCTTCATTATGATACTTGCATGTATTTGAATGTTGCATTATTGATCACACTTGATGTATATGAGATAGCTAAATGATGATTGCCATGAAATCATGACTTAATTGTAAATTCTTCAGGATATACTTGTGATTGTGATTGTTGTGTGTTGAATTTCCAGCATAACTAACTTGGATCAGATACCACGTTCCGGCATAACTATGGGATTAGTTGCCACGTTCCAGCATAATTATTGGATCGGGTACCACATTCTGATATGCTAACTGTTTGGGTTTGGGTTCCATGAGAGGACCAATGATTTGCTATAATTGTGTATCTTGAGAAATGTGAAGTTCTTCGTTGTTAGTAAATGTTGATAATATTGTATATGTTTGATATATGCATGTGATTATATTGTAGTGATGACTTATGTATGTTGCACTTAGTGGGATAGCTGTGTGATCCTACCAGTACAATGTGGTTGTGTACTGATACTACACTTGTCTTATTTTTGTTAAGTATAGGGCATCTTCAAGCGGCTACTGACAGACCTCGCTTAAGATATCAATGATCGTTCGAATTCAAGGGTGAGCCAATTCTTCCGGGCTGCCATGGGCTCTATTTCATCTATGTCCACCATTTCCGAACTTAGACTATGTTCTAGTTAGTTGATTAGTTCATTAGATTGGGGTTGCATCCCTTCTTGTTTAGACTTGTTGAACTTTAAATGTTTTGGTACATTGACTTTCAGGTTCTAGGTTATTTCTTCCACTATGTTTTGTTCGTTGTTAGACTTTTGTTGGAGTTTATGGGAACTCCCTATTTCTTTCCTTAGTACTTAACTGCTTTCATATGCTTAAATGTCTTAGTTTTTAGATTAATTGCTTGGTTTAGGTTGTATTAGTGGTTCTCCCACCGGATAGTTAGTGTGGGTGCCAATCAAGATGGTCGGGGTCGTGACAAAGTTGGTATCAGAGTCTAGGTTCGTTGATCTCGATGTATCAAAATGAGTCTAGTAGAGTCTCGTAGAATGGTACGGGGACACCTTTACTTTTCTTCGATAGGCTATAGGACTTTAGGAAATCTCTCTATTTTTCTCGTCTCTTTTCGTGCTATGACTTGATTCCAATTGGTATCTGGCGATTCAAATTGCTATCTAACCTCCTTCACTCTTCTGTTCGCAAATGGTTTATACTAGATACAACGGCGTCATGCCCATACCACCCGTCAATGCTCCTGCTGAGGAATCTGCAGCGAGAGGTTGCAGTCGAGGCAGGGGTAGAGGAAGAGCTAGGGGAAGAGGTCGTGGAAGAGTAGCGCCTGCAGGGAATGGAGCTCTTGTTAAGAATGCTCCTCTTAATGAGAACCCTCATGTGTATCATGAAAAGATTGAAGAGGGAATATTGATATTGAGAATGTTGAGGATGTGGGACAAGAGGAAGAGGTCCAGGCTGAGACTACCGATGTTCCCCCCATAGACCCAGTGTAAGCTCGACAGATCATGTCATTTGTGAAGGGGTTGGTTGGTCCTGGAGTGCTTCCTTCTGCTCAAGCAACTCAAGCTCATACTAATCCTCCTCTCGTTAGCATTGTGCCCAAGATGGGTGGGACTGGAGGTAATGATGTTTTCTTCGGTCCTTTGTTGGGCTCTGTTATGACTGGTAATGAGCATGAAATGTTGACTAAATTTTTAAAGCTAAAACCTCATGTGTTTCTTGGTTCTGAGAATGAGGATGCTTATGAGTTCATCTTAGACTTCTATGAGAGTCTTCTTAAGTTGGGAATTGTCCATCAGCATAGGGTTGAGTTTGTGTCCTTTCAACTTCATGGTGAGGCTAAGCAGTGGTGGAGAGCTTATATGGAATGCAAATCTTCTACTTTACCTCCACTTACTTGGACCCAATTTTATGCTCTATTTCTAGAGAAACATGTGCCTAGGACTTTGAGGGATCGCAAGAAGGATGAGTTCATGGCTTCGGAGCAAGGTGGTATGACTGTGGCTGCTTGTGAGGCCAAGTTCCATGCTTTGTCTAGATATGCTACTCAATTGGTGACTATTGGGGAAGAGAGAATCCGGTTATTTATTAGGGAATTAAATTTTGAGTTGCAAGTATTATCTGTTTATGTGACTTCTGTAGGGAGGAGCTTCAATGAGGTAACAAAATGTGTTAAGAAAGTGGAGGGGGTGAGGCGAGACGGACAAGCTAAGGCATGAACAAAAAGGGCCAAGAACTCGGGTAACTTTCAAGGTTCTTATTCCAAGGGGTTCGGAAGGCCAACGCTTGCAGCCAAGCCAATTCAGTCTGTTATGCCGACCTCTACAGATAGTGACTCGGAAACTACATCTCTTAATTTTTAGGATAGCCAGGGAGTCGCGCCTTCGACGGGCGACAGACCATCTTTTGATCTTACTTGTTACAACTGTGGAGAACCTGGGCATATGAGGAGAGATTGTCCCCACCTACGTGTGTTTGAGACCGCGCAGCAGCACACTAGAGTTGTGGTACCCGTTGAAAATGGTAATAATGGACGACAACGTCCACAAGGTGGGCGAAGAGGTAATCAACAAGGTCGTGGAGGTAGAGAAAATGGTAATGCAGGCAGAGATAATGTGCAACCAAGCAGGGAAGTGGTTCGTCAAGATGATAGGGCTCAGTGTTATGCCTTTTTGGGAAAGAATGAGAAAGAGGAGTCTGACGCGGTGAACACAGGTACTATTCTTGTATGTGACCGGATGTCTAATGTGTTATTTTATCCAAATTCTACTTATTCTTATGTATTTATGTGATTTGCCTCAGAGTTTGATTTGTTTTTTTATATACTTGAGGCCCCTATCCATGTTTCTACCCCAGTTGGAGAGTCAGTCATAGTTACCTATGTCTATCGTGCTTGTCCTATTTTGTTTATGGGTTTTCAGACTTGGGCTGATTTGGTGATTTTGGATATGACTGACTTTGACATAATCTTAGGCATGACTTTGTTGTCCCCCTATTATGTTGTTCTTAATTGTAATACTAAGTCTGTAACTCTAGAAATTTTGGGAAGGGAAAATTAGAGTGGGAAGGTGTGTACAAGCCTAAGCGAACTAAGCTCATATCCTCCATTCGGGCTAAATAATTGATAGGGCATGGTTGTTTGGCTTATTTGGCTCATATTAGGAATGTTAAGGTTGAGACTCCATCTATTGAGTCTATTCCTGTGGTGTCGGAATTTAGAGAACTGTTTTCTAATGATTTGTCTGGTATGCCTTCGGATAGAGATATAGATTTTTGCATTGATTTAGAGCCTGGCACTCTTCCCATTTTTATCCCTCCATATCGCATGGCTCCGGCAGAATTAAGAGAGCTTAAGGCTCAAATCCAAGAGCTTCTTGATAAGGGATTTATTTGTCCTAGTGCTTCCCCATAGGGTGCTCTCGTTTTGTTTGTTAAGAAAAAGAATGGTAGTATGAGAATGTGTATAGATTACAGAAAATTTAATAAGGTCACTATTCGAAACAAATATCCTTTACCTCGAATAGATGATATTTTTGACCAATTGTAAGGTGCATCAGTTTTCTCTAAGGTTAATCTAAGATCTGGTTACCATTAATTGAAAATTAGGCCTGAGGATGTGCCCAAGACGGCGTTTAGAACTCGCTATGGGCACTATGAGTTTTTAGTTGTCTTTTGGTTTGACCAATGCGCCTGCAACTTTTATGAGTTTAATGAATGGTGTGTTCAAGCCATTTCTTGATTCTTTTGTTATAGTGTTTATTGATGATATTTTCGTCTATTCGGAAAGTGATAAAGAGCATGCCGACCATCTTCGTAGTGTTTTGGGTTTTCTTGGGAAGCAAAAGTTATATGCTAGATTTTCTAAGAGTGAATTTTGGTTGAAATCGATTGCATTTTTGGGGCATGTAGTTTCAAAAGAAGGGGTAATGGTAGATCCCCAAAAGATTGAGGCGGTTAAGAATTGGGTTAGGCCTAGCTCTGTAACAGAAGTTAGGAGTTTTGTGGGGCTCGCTAGCTACTATCGTTGATTTGTGAAAAAAATTTCTTCCATTGCCACTCATTTGACTAACTTGACCAAAAAGGCGGTACCCTTCGAATGGACTGAAAAGTGTGATGAGAGCTTTCACAAGCTCAAGACTCTCTTGACCACCGCGCCCATTCTAGCATTACCGGTTAAAGGTAAGGATTTTATTGTTTATTGTGATGCTTCACATTCTGCTTTGGGTGTTGTGTTGATGCAGGATAAGAATGTTATAGCTTATGCCTCGCGTCAATTGAAGGTGCGTGAGAGGAATTATCCAACACATGGTTTAGAGTTGTCAGCGGTAGTGTTTGCTCTTAATATATAGCGGCATTACCTCTATGGTGTTAAGTGTGAAGTGTTTACTAATCATTGTAGTTTCTAGCCTGTGTTCACTGAAAAGGATCTGAATTTGAGACAGCGAAGGTGGATGGAGTTACTTAAAGATTATGATGTGACCATTCAATACCATCCGAGCAAGGCTAATGTGATGGCAAACTCTTTAAGTCAAAAAGCGGTGAGTATTGGTAGTTTAGCTTGCTTGAGTTTATACAAGCGACCTTTGGCTAAAGAAATTCAGACCTTAGAGTCTAAGTTCATGCAATTGGGCATCTCAGAAAGAAGTGGGGTGTTAGCTAGCATTGAAATGAGGACCACATTCAATGATGAGATCAAGGCCAAACAATTTGAAGATGAAAATCTGGAGCTTAGAAAGAAGACTACGATTGGTGAGGCACAAGAGACCACTCTTGATGTCAATGGAGTGCTCAATTTCAAGGGAAGAATCTGTGTTCCTAGAGTAGATGACTTGATTGAGAAATTGTTGGTCGAGTCTCATGGTTCGCGATATTCTATTCATCCGGTTGTGACCAAGATGTATCGAGATTTGAAGCGAATTTATTGGTGGTCGGGCATGAAGAAGGATATAGCGGAGTTTGTGGTGAAGTGTCCAAATTGTCAAAAAGTGAAGTATCAACATAAAAGGCCTGCAGCTTTGCTTCAAAGAATGTCAATTTCGGAATGGAAGTGGGAAATGATAGCCATGGATTTTATGGTTGGTCTTCCCAAGACTTTGGGGAGTTTGATTCTATTTGGGTAGTGGTTGATAGATTGACTAAGTCAGCCCATTTTATTCCAGTAAGAATAGATTATAATGTTGAGCAATTGGCAAAGGTTTATGTGAAAGAGATAGCGAGGTTGCATAGGGTGCCCGTCTCTATCACCTCAGACCGTGGTACCCAATTCATATCCAAGTTTTAGAGGAAATTACATGATGAATTGGGCACACAACTTACCTTTAGTACAGCCTTCCATCCACAGGCAAACGGACAATCAGAGAAGACAATCCAAGTGTTAGAAGACATGTTGAGGGAATGTGTGATTGATTTTGGAGGGCATTGGGATAAATTCATACCTTTGTGTGAGTTCTCCTAGAATAATAGTTATCACTCCAGCATAGATATGGCACCATTTGAGGCACTCTATGGGATGGTATGTAGATCACCCATAGGATGGTTTGAGGCTGGAGATGTGAAACCATTGGGGTTAATTTCGTAAAGGATGCTGAAGATAAGGTGAGGAGCATACAAGCTAAGCTTTTAGCAACCAGAGTAGGCAAAAGAAGTATGCGGATCATAAGATAAGAGACATGGCATTTCAATCCGGTGAGAACGTTCTTCTTAATGTATCACCCATGAAAGGGGTGATGAGATTTGGTAAGAAAGGTAAGCTAAGTCCGCGATACATTGGTCCATTGGAGATTCTTGAATGTGTGGGACCAGTAGCGTAGAGATTGGCTTTACCTCCTAATTTATCGGGAGTTCATCCGGTATTTCATGTGTCCATGTTGAAGATATATCATGGTTGCGGGGATTATATCATAAAGTGGGACTCAATTGTGTTAGACAAAGACCTCCAATATAAGGAGGAACCGGTTGCAATCCTTGATCGTGATATGCGTAAGTTAAGGACCAAGGAGATTAAGTCCGTGAAAGTTCAATGGAAGTATCGTCCAGTTGAGAAAGCTACTTGGGAAACCGAAAGGGACATGTGAGACAAGTATCCCCAATTGTTCGTCGATTCAGGTACTACTTCATTCCTTCCTTAGCCGATTTTCCTAAGTTTTGCCACTCGGGGACGAGTAATGGGTAAATTGGTATCTATTGTAACGACCTATTTTCGTCGTTATGGAAATGCCTACGGCGGAAAATTTGGGACCAAAAAACCTTTTCGTAGTATTTGGATTTTCCCAACCTAGTCTAGATTTTGATAAAATTGGAGTCATTGAGGTGTAGGGAAATCTGGTAACAATGGGGTGACTCATTTATGATTTTGGTTACATGAGTAGTTAAATAAGTCATTAAGGAACCCGTACGATTTTACGGAATTGAATTCGGGTGAGTAGAACTCCCAGAATCTATCTTAGCGTGAAGGGAATTTTCTGAGCGTCGTGGTTTAGAGGTGTGTTGTGAAGTGGGGATTTTTGAATTCTTTAAATAGCTCTCTGTTTCGTGCAACCCGCCTTGGCGGAAATTTTTGTCATTTTGGCGGGGCCGCTGTAGCGGGGTGGTGGACGTTGTGGCGGGCTAGACGCGACTTAAAGTCGTAAATAAACCCCTAAACGACCTTATTTGGCACTTTTCGATTTTGAGAGCAAAGGAACGAACCCCAGGCGACTCCTATTCGTTTTTCACCATTCGTGAGGCTAAAGGTAAGCTTTTCACTCCCCGGATCCATTTTTCGATCCGTAGAATGGGTGAATATTGATGGGGGAGGATTTTGTTATAGATTCTACGGTGGAAACAACCCTAATTTGGATAATTGGGATCATGGGTTTGTTCTAGGGTTCATAGAATTGTTAGTAATTCTGGTAATTAGTGATTGTTTATTGATTCCCATATTATATTGATTGTTTGTAGACCAAGAACAAGCGGAACGAATCCGAAAAGGGAAGGATCAAGTTTCTTAAGGTTTCAAGCTTGTTTCGAGGTAGGTGATGGTTGTGATTCTATGATTGTGTGATGTATGTTTGTTCTTGCTTCATTATGATACTTGCATGTATTTGAATGTTGCATTATTGATCACAGTTGATGTAAATGAGATAGCTGAATTATGATTGCCATGAAATCTTGACTTAATTGTATGATCTTGAGAATATACTTGTGATTGTGATTGTTGTGTGTTGAATTTCCAGCATAACTAACTTGGATCAGATACCACGTTCCGGCATAACTATGGGATCGGTTGCCACGTTCCGGCATAACTAACTGAGATCGGTTGCCACGTTCCGGCAACGTATGCTAACTGTTTGGGTTTAGGTTCCATGAGAGGACTAATGATTTGCTATAATCGTGTATCTTGAGAAATGTGAAGTTGTTCATTGTTAGTATATGTTGATAATATTGTATATGTTCTATATATGCATGTGATTATATTGGTGTGATGACTTATGTATGTTGTAATTAGTGGGATAGTCGTGTGATCCTACCAGTACACTATGGTTGTGTACTAATACTGCACTTGCTCTATTTTTGTTAAGTATTAGGGCATCTTCAAGCGGCTACTGACAGACCTCGCTTAGGAGATCAGTGATCGTTCGAATTCAAGGGTGAGCCAATTCTTTCGGGCTGCCATGGGTTTTCTTTCGTCTATGTCCTACCATTTACGAACTTAGACTATGTTCTAGTTAGTTGATTAGTTCATTAGATTGGGGGTGCATCCCTTCTTGTTTAGACTTGTTAAACTTTAGATGTTTTGGTACATTGACTTTCAGGTTCTAGGTTATTTTTTCCGCATCGTTTAGTTCGTTGTTATACTTTTGTTGGAGTTTATGGGAACTCCCTATTTCTTTCCTTAGTACTTAACTGCTTTCATATGCTTAAATGCCTTAGTTTTTAGATTATTTGCTTGGTTTGGGTTGTAGTAGTGGTTCCCCCATCGGAGAGTTAGTGTGGGTGCCAATCACGATGGTCACGGTCATGACAGCTAGGAAGAAGGAATGTGCTAAATGATTGACTTATTCACAGTGATGCGCGTGAATACCAAGGTTCAAATCTGACAATGATAAAAAAAAATGTAGGGTGAACCTTGGTAGGTAAAATTACCAAGTACCTCTGCTAGTGAGACATATTAGGTACTCGATGTAATAGTCAAGGTGTGTACAAACTTGTCCAAACAACAATTGTTTTTTCAAAAATTGAACTATTGAGAAAAGCTTAGACCTAACTTGAGTTGATTTGTCGCTTGAGTAAAAATGGAAAGAATCACGAATATTTCTTTTGATATATTAAGAGAAGCTCAAACCTAACAAAGTTGAATATGTCACTTGAGCAACAAAGGAAAAATCAATTAAAAATTTCATCTATTGATTCAACGTTCATTTTTTGGGGTCGAACGAACACATTTTATTTCGCGAACTTGTAGAACCCAATTACAACAAAACTAGCCTCGACCCCCACATCACCCTATTCTTTTCAATAAACTTTCCCTAAAAAAGTCTTATTTATATAGTTGCTCTATCCAGTACCTGTCTTTACAACGTACTTTCCTATTAATTAAATTAAATTTAACATAGTTGAATCTGTCGCTTGAACTAAAAAGGAAAATCAATTTTTAAAAAAATGATCTATTGAGAGAAGCTCAAACCTAACCTGATTTGACTTGGTAGAAAAGGAAAATCAATAAAAAAAAAGTTGATCTATTGAGAGAAGCTTAATTCTAACCTGAATTGAATTTGTCACTTGAGCATCAGAGGAAAAATCAATTAAAAATTGATCTATTGAGAAAAGCTCAAACCTAACCTGAATTGATTTTGTCACTTGAACAACAAAGGAAAACTCAATAAAATTTGATCTATTGAGAAAATCTCAAACCGAACCGAAGTTAAATCTATTAGTTAAGCAACAACAAAATCAATAAAAAAAATTGATCTATTAAGAAAAACTCAGGTCTAAACTGAGTTGAATCCTTGAAAAACAAAGAAAACATCAATAGTGAGTAGAGCCGTCAATTAGGGTAGTGAGAAGCCTGGCATACCTGGAAAGAACAATGTTCTTCGAGAAATCCACAAGTCTTGAAGAACACTTGAACATAGCCCTTTTTTCTCTTCTTGAAACCTCACTCTAATTCTCTAAGTGTTTAGGAACGTGAAAAGTTGTCTAAATCAAATTAGACCCTTATTTTGGGTGAAAATACATTTTAGGCCTAGTGGGAAAAAGGAAAGACCAAAATATCCTTTCCCAAAACGAATGAAATGCCTTAAATAAAGAGGCTTCACTCAAATGGCCTAAATGTTTACTCTGAGCTCGAAATTCAGCAAACTTAGCGCCGTTGGAAAAAGGATTCAAAGACCTTCAATTCGATAGCTCATGGGCCACCTAATTCTTTGTTTTCTAAAAGATATGATCGTTTGAAGTTTACCCAAAACTAAAAACTGATGGGTGACTTGCACGAATTTCTATTTAGGTTTTTTGAAGTCTGAGGTGTTACATAAAGTCTTTTTTAGTGTACGTTTTAGAGGTATTTGAACTGAAGCTTTTAGATTTTGTTTTCTCCTTGTTTAGTATATTAAATCAACAAAATATACTGCAATTTCCCAGTGTTGGAATGTTTATAATGAATTTTTTTCTATGGCCACATGCTTATGGAAGGATAAGTGATAACAAGCTGCATATGTTGTAGCTTTCTTAGCTACTCAAATCAGCTCACCACATCAATCTTCACTATCATAGCTAGCTTCAGCAGAACTCTAATATCTTATACTCTAATATCTTGTACCAAGATCAATATCAAGCTGCACAAGTTTCCTTCATTTTTAAGGTTCTCAATTGTTATTTTTTCTTAAGTTAGTGCCTTTAAAGAGCTTTCAAACATAGCACTTGAAAGTGTCCTTATTTGGCCACAGATTCATGTCAATACATTTTCCCTATCATCCTCATTGAGGATGGTTAATCCTTCTCTTGTTGTTACTCGTGATAGTTCCACATATAATTGCGGTGGCACCACGTCACCAGGTTGATAGTTCTCTTTTATATATATAACTAAGTAATTTGCATGCACTTCACGGGCATAAATAATCTCATTAAGCTTTTGAACATGTTTTCTAATATTCTACTGTTATAAGAAAAAAAGAGTAAATTTTAGTAGGTTTTAAGAATATTCCAACAAATATTAAATGATTTGACATTATCACATATCTCAAAAATTGTAAATATATAATGAATGATTATAAAATTTCTTGATATGTAATCATTTTTATCATTTACATAATTTATTATAATATATGTTTGTTGATATAATTGTCTTGTTAATATTGAGTGGTTGTTTTATAAAGCAATGAAGCATTCACTTTTTCTAAAAAAATTTGTAAATGAACATATAGAATCTGATAATTTTATTGTTAGAATATACTCGTTGTGAAAAAAAAATATTATGTGAAAGTTTTTGAAAATCAATATAAGTTATAAATAAGTTAGGACCGTTAATTATTCACCCCACAACAACAAATAAACTTTTTAGAGACAATCTACTTATCTGAGGCCACGCGTTCACCACTTTTTGTTATTGTTACTTTGTTACTCAAACAAAATTCATAGAATGAGAAAAATAAATTTGAAACAATAGCAAAACAATATTTTTGACCCCTTTTAGAAATTCATTAGTCATTAAATTGCTGCTCTCGAGACCCTTCTGGATGCTTCATCTGTGCAACTTTACAACTTTTTTAGAAATATATATGTATACTTGTTGCATTATGAAAGCACAAGTCGATAAAAATATTGGATTTTAGACTCATGTTAAAAAGATATTCTCGAACATGAAAATTTTGAAAATGAGTCTAACCTAGATAACTCAAACGCTCAACAATGACTCTGACTAGACGGATGTAGGAGTCCATAACTCCATATATATATATTAAAAAAAGGAAAATTAGTTAAATTCTTTGGGAATGTTTTTTTTTTTTTTTGAGAAATTGCAGCATGTGATATTAGTTTTTTACCATATACATATGCAGTCTATTAATGTCCTAATTTGACAATGAAAATTAAAATCTCTCAATTTGATAGAATTATCAAATTTAGTTAAAGTATTCAATGAGACCCATCAATTATATAATGTCTATATTGATCACATGAGTGTTTTTTCACCAATTATGAATATTTTTTTATACCATCAGAATATACATAAGATAAATATAAGTAAATTTCTATGTAAAAAAATACTAATTGGTATGTTATTTGTACATTGTTGTGACCCCACAAGCTGACTTGGAGGACACATCAGCAGCCACCGTGGAGAAACACACTCAGCATGAGAGTGGGGTTCTGAAAAGAAGTAAGCGCGTGAGAATCCCGTCAACAAAGCTAACTGATTTCGTAGTAGAAACTAAACGGTGAGAACGTGGGCAAAGGGGCAAGAACGTGGGGTTCGTGAAGTACCTGATTTCTTAAATAGCATAGCAAGATCTGAATTAATTAAGCAATTGTAATTTGAGTCTTGTTATCTCATCTCCCTGTTCTGTTCTTTCTCATCTCCTTAATTTCTTCTTTCCTTGTTACTGTTCCATTGATTTCCTTTCTTGGTCTTGTATTTCAGTTGTCGCTATAAACTTATAATACAAGCTACCTTTATTTGCAAATTGTTATTTGGTTTGTTGTATTGGTGCTTTCATCCAGAGGTCACTCATGGAGGACCACAAAATACTCAAGGCTCACGTGGATGATTCGATTAAGGAAGTGAAGGATTCCTTCTCTAAAGAACTCACTGAGATCCGAAATATACTAATGGAGGTGGTTTCCACCAAAGTTCCGATGGGGACACACCGTCATGAACCGACCATGGAGATAGCTCGACAGGAACACCTGCATGTAGCCACTATACCCAGACACAAACCTGCTTCAGTGGAATTGGGTCGATTTCGCGGTGACAACTCAGAGGCATGGATATTCCAAGCAGAGCGATACTTTGATTTTTATAGAATTGAAGAAGATCAAAAGCTGACTATGGCATCGTTTTATCTCGATGGCGAAGCACTGGAATGGTACAGATGGTTATTTAGGAACAAACAACTAGTTGACTGGCCACATTTTGCTGAGAAAGTGCGAATCCGATTCAAGCAGAAGGGTCTGGAGTCAGCAGAGGGAAGATTGGCAAAACTCCGACAAATTACCACAGTCTCAGATCTGCAAGGACGATTTGAAGCCATCGCAAATGAGACTGATGATATTTCTGATAGGCTTATGCTTCGCCTCTTTATCTCCGGACTGAGAGAGGACATCAAAAACTCGGTACTGAGTCATGAGCCAAAAACGTTTGATGAGGCCCGAACCTATCATAGAGTTGCTTCAAATTTTTACTGGAAGGGCATGAAAAAGGATGTCTATAACTATGTAGCCTCTTGCCAAGTCTGCCAGCAAATGAAAGATTCCCATCAATTGCCTGCAGGTCTGCTACAACCACTACCCATTCCTTCGATGGTGTTTGAGGATATCGCAATGGATTTCATCACCTGCTTGCCTAGTTCTAAAGGTAAGTCCACTATCATGACGGTCGTAGATCGATTGTCAAAATATGGACACTTTATTGCATTGCCGTCTTCGTTCACTGCTCAGTCAGTTGCAGAAGCTTTTGTGATTGGAATTGTTCGACTTCATGGCCCTCCAAGGTCTATTGTGACTGATCGGGACCCTCGTTTCCTGCATAGCTTTTGGCAGGAGCTTAATCGACTACAAGGCACCACATTGGCTATGAGCACAGCATACCACCCTCAAACAGATGGCCAATCTGAGGCGCTGAACAAATGTGTGGAGCAATATCTACGTTGTTTTGTCGCTGATGCTCTCACCAAATGGGTTGCGATGTTACCTTGGGCAGAATACTGGTACAATACCGCATATCAGTCCTCCGCTGGGATGACTCCATTTCGAGTGTTGTATGGTAGAGACCCACCTACCGTTGCTCGGTACATTCTGGGCAGTAGCGCTAGTGAAATGATTGAAGCTTATCTGGTGGATAGGGATGAGACCTTAACTCTCCTTAAGGCTAACTTAGCTCGTGCACAGAATCGAATGAAGGGTCTCGCTGACAAGAGTCGAAGGGAACTGAATTACCAAGTGGGAGAATGGGTTTATGTCAAACTAAAGTCGTATCGCCAAAATACTGTACGCCTTCACCAGCATCCTAAACTGGGAAGACGTTATTTTGGGCCTTTCAAAATCCTCAAACGTATTGGAGATGTAGCTTACAAAGTAGAACTACCTGATGATGCTCGCATCCACCCGGTCTTTCACATATCCATGCTCAAACGCTGTATAGGTAACCCTGTTCAACAAATTACTCCTTTGAACCTGCACGATACAGCCAACATTATTCCTGAGACTTCTATGAACCTTGAGGACAAGGTTCCTGTCCGGGATGGGAGTATTGTTGTGACCCCACAAGCTGACTTGGAGGACACATCAGCAGCCACCGTGGAGAAACACACTCAGCATGAGAGTGGGGTTCTGAAAAGAAGTAAGCGCGTGAGAATCCCGTCAACAAAGCTAACTGATTTCGTAGTAGAAACTAAACGATGAGAACGTGGGCAAAGGGGCAAGAACGTGGGGTTCGTGAAGTACCAGATTTCTTAAATAGCATAGCAAGATCTGAATTAATTAAGCAATTGTAATTTGAGTCTTGTTATCTCATCTCCCTGTTTTGTGCTTTCTCATCTCCTTAATTTCTTCTTTCCTTGTTATTGTTCCATTGATTTCCTTTCTTGGTCTTGTTGCACCTTTACTACCTAACCCAAATGTCTCCTCATCCTACCAGAACTCTTCTACGATAGCGACCAATAACAACTGGAATCGTGCTGCTGCGCGCCCCCCATTGAAACGCCTATCACATGCCGAAATTCAGAGTCGTCGTGAGCGTGGACTCTGCTACTATTGTGAAGAAAAATATACAGTCGGACATAAATGCAAATCACCACCCCAGCTGTTACTCCTCACTAATGAGATCGATAGTGAACCAATATTACCGGAGGTGTTCGTCACTGATGATATATTGGCAGAAGAATTACAGTGTTTGGAGGTACAAGAACATTCTGCTATTTCTTATCATGCTTTGGCCGGTGGGCATTCTTCTTCCACACTCCGATTCCTTGGTCATATCAATGGATCCCCGGTTCAGGTCTTGGTGGATGGAGGTAGTGACCATAATTTCATCCAAGCAAGGATGGTAAGTTTCCTGCAGCTTCCAATTGTTTCCATTTCTAGTTTTGCTGTAGTAGTGGGAAATGGCCAACGACTCAGGTGCGAAGGGGTTGTGCGACAAGTTCCCCTCATAATTCAAGAATGTAGGCTCACACTTGACTTGTATGTATTATCATTACATGGGGCTGATGTGGTCCTCGGGGCATCTTGGCTTTCTACGTTAGGAAGGGTGATCACAGATTATGGAGAACGCACATTTGAATTTAGTTACCAGGGAACTACTAATATTTGGAAAGGATTAGAACCAACCAGTGCTAAGCCTATCCAATTGCATAGCCTCCGACGAGACAAAGCAACTGATGCAATCTCGGCATACTATTGTTTGCAAATAGTTTCAACTGTGTCTACTCATGATGAGCAGGTCAATCCGACCCTCCAGGCTATCTTGGAATCTTTTGTTGATGTCTTTCAGAAGCCCCAAGGCCTCCCCCCATCGCGAGTCCTTGATCACGCGATACATTTGGTGCAAGGAACCGATCCAGTGAATGTTAGGCCGTACAGATACCCTTACTTCCAGAAGCAAGTAATGGAAGAAATGGTAACTGAAATGCTCAGAGAAGGGGTGATTAGAGCCAGTACAAGCCCTTTCTCTTCACCGGTGTTGTTAGTCCGAAAAAAAGATGGAACGTGGAGGTTTTGCGTGGACTATAGGGCACTAAATGCAGTCACAATTCGGGACAGATTTCCTATACCAACAGTTGAAGAGTTATTTGATGAGCTTCATGGGGCTCTGTATTTCTCTAAACTCGACTTGTTGGCTGGATACCACCAAATTCGAGTTAGACCGGAAGATGTGGAGAAAACAGTATTTCGAACACATGAAGGACATTACGAGTTCTTGGTAATGCCATTTGGGTTATCTAATGCCCCATCCACTTTTCAAGCGACTATGAATGAGGTGTTTAGGATGTATCTGCGTCGTTTTGTTCTGGTTTTCTTTGATGATATACTGATTTATAGTCCCACTTGGGAAGAACATTTGTTGCACTTGCAAACAGATCTAAATTTGTTACGACAACACCAGCTAGTCGCCAAAAGGAGTAAGTGTCAGTTTGGTCAAACGAGAGTTGATTACCTCGGCCATGTAATTTCTATACAAGGTCTTAGTGTGGATCCATTAAAGATCTCAGCCATACAACAATGGCCTGCGCCTAGAAATGTGAAACAGGTGCGCAGTTTCCTTGGGCTGGCAGGATATTATCGGAGGTTCATCCACCATTATGCCGTAATAGCTGGGGCCCTCACAGATCTACTTCGAATGGTTCCTTTTGCCTGGACAGATGCCACTCAAGCTGCCTTTGACACTCTCAAGAATAAGTTAAGCGCAGCGCCAGTCCTAGCTTTGCCTGATTTCACCGAAGAGTTCCAGCTTGAGACAGATGCTTCAGGCCAGGGCATTGGAGCAGTACTTTCACAAAAAGGGCATCCAGTGGCATATTTTAGTCAAAAGTTGAGTAATAGGATGCAGGAGGCTTCCACCTACCATCGAGAGATGTTTGCAATCACCCAATCGGTTAGCAAATGGCGCCAATACTTGTTGGGTAGGAGGTTCACCATTTACACTGACCAACAGTCACTTAAGAGCTTGACGAACCAAACAATTCAGACCCCTGAACAACAAAAATGGTTAAGTAAGTTGGTTGGCTTTGACTTTCAGATTATATACCGCCCTGGCAAATTGAACCAAGCTGCTGATGTGTCCTCCAAGTCAGCTTGTGGGGTCACAACCATGGTGGACATTTCGCTCACCTCCCTTAATGAATCTATTTTTGCATTCCGCCAACGATTTGATTTCCTCCAGTCATCCCATGTTCTGTCCCATTCAACTCCTCGTCGTATACGGGATTCAGTTTTCCTTCCACGATTTAGTGGTGATAATCCAGCAGTCTGGGTTCTTCAGGCAGAGAAGTATTTCGCATTCCACAACATTTTATCAGAGCATAAATTGTACATGAACATGTTTTAATTGATGAGACTTGCAATAAAGTTAATGTTATGCTTAAGATGTGGAGATGAAGTCAAAAGGGTTTTTGTTGAGTTGGATCAAAACAGAATATGTCGAGTGTAAGTTAAGTGATGTAACGTATACATATGTGAAACTACGGCTTAGTACGTACAGGTCACCCAAAAGAGATGATATTTAAGTATCTTGAGTCTATTATACAAGGAATGAGGAGATTGACGAAGATGCATGTCACTCACCAAATTGGCGCAAGGTGGATGTATTAATGGAGGATTGTATCCAGAAACTTGCGTAATAAGAAGGTGTCACCAAAGCTTAAAAACAAGTTCTACAAAGTGGTAGTTAGACTAACCATGTTTTATATGTTTTATAGGACAGAGAGATTGCCAGTCAAGAACTCTCACATTGAGAAGTTTAAAGTTGCAGAAATAAGGATGTTGTGATGCATGTGTGTGTTATAATGTGGGAGTGACTTAGGGGGAAGAAAAGATGCAAGAAACAAGACAGAGATAGTTCGGACATGTGAATAGGAAATATCCGGATATCCTAGTGCGGAGATGTGAGGGGGTGACTATATATGAATTGTTTAAGGAGAGGTAGTAGCAGACCAAAGAGAAATTGGATAGAGGTGATTAGATAAGTCATGAAACGGTTTCAAATTAGGTAAACATGAGCTTCGATTGAAGGTTGTGGAGAACACAAACTAAGGTAAAAGGTCAATAGCTAGAAGTTAAGGGTGTTGTCTAGTCATTTGTCCATACTCGTATTTGTAGTTTATTGCTCTTGTAGTTTTTGGTCCTTCGATTTATGTTATTATTTATCGTCTTGTACTTCGACTATCATAATATTATTATTCTGTAGTTAATGTATTATTACCTTTGTACTCCTTTTTTCTGGACTGCTTCGAACATTTTTTTCTTGATCTGATAGTCTATCAGAAACAATCTCTCTACCTCGGATACTTATGAAGTAGATAAGATATGCAGACATTAGTTTGTGGGATTATATTGAATATATTGTTATTGTTGTTATTATAAGTACCAATTGATAATATTGGTAAATACGGTAACTCACATACTATTATAGATTAAAGTATAGTTAGTGTGGAAAATATTTATACTACTAGCTTATATTACTTTATTCATATCATTGTTAATTATGTTTCGGATTGGGACATATCATTATAAGTTATCTACAAACATATCATTATAAATCGTCTACACCTACAAATTAATTAATCATTATAAATCGTCTACACCTACAAATTAATTAACATTCTTAGGTTGGGAAAATTATTATAATTCGTCCGTGTCTATGAATTACTTGACATTTTTCACAAAATTTTACTAATGAAAGGTCACGTTTTCATATTTGTCATATAGTATCCCCTAAGAATAATAAACAGATAATATTTGTGAAATGCACAAAATTATATCATATTAATCTTACAAGGAGATAGTGATTTCAGCAAAAAAATTACCATTAATATGTATTTTTGTATGAATAAATGTTGAGAGAAGACAAGAGTAAGTATAATTAATTAATAGTTTCTAGACAATTGTTCAAGTTGTTTATTGATTATTAACTATGAAAGACTTTTATAACCAACCTCATTAATGATATTAATTTAAACATCTTAGAACTTTAAATATTTTCCAATAGATGAATCCCAATTTTGAATGAGCGTGTGTTTGTGGAGGGAAGTGAAATTTTATTTCGTTGATCAAAATATATTTGAGAATATTTTTATGTGAAATTAAGTTTTGTAAAAATAAGAAAAATAATTTCATTAAATTGAATATTTGTGTTCATCAAACTTAATTATATGATATGTAATTAACAAACTTTCATTTCATCGAACACCATACTAATATTGACAAATTTGATTTCCTCACATTGATAAACTATTCATTGAGAAGTAAATCATTAATTAAAAAATTGTTGTAACATAACAACATAGATTATATCGATAAACTAATCACAAAGACCTAACCACTTTGAAATTTGGTAAAAACAAAATTTATACCCCAATAGTTATAAAATTGTTATTCTGGATCGATTTTCCTCCTCTTTTGGAGGGTAGTATCATACATATATGCGAAGATCATCCAAGGCACTAAATTCACCCAAAAAATCCATAATTATCAATACGGGGACCCCCAATTTATGTGAAACATCACTTTTCTACCCTCCAAAATTTTCACCAGGTCCCCCTTAAAACTATTCTTCATCAGTTTCATTCTCAATTTCTTCTTTGACTTTTTCCTCAACTCCATTTGATGAATTCGAATTCTTAGGAACATCCATTAATGATTTTTGTTTAGATTCATCATTCAAACAAGATTCTTGATCAGATATTTGAGAAATTTGGCCTTCTTTTGCATTTTTGGCCATAACTTGTTCTTCAAAATCAAGGTTCTTGGACTTGTAACTTTCAGAAGCTTCATCAGCAGTATTGAAAGTACCTAACCAAATCAGTTTCTTGTTAAATGGGTGTTTGATTTCAGCACAAAATTTCCCATTTTTTCTCTTTCGAACTCCAACAGGATACAATCTAACAGAAGAATTTTTTGATGTTCTTTTGTATGATTTCATGATCAAATATATTAGTGAAAAAAAAAGACTATTTATGTAAAATAAAGTAAAAAAGAAAATTAAAATGTGAAGAAATGAAGGCTAAATTGTGAATATTTATAAGACCATTTTCCTATTCATTTTACGAAAAAGATTTAACAAAAACATGTTTTATAAAAGAAAAAGGAAATTAGTTAAATTCACCGTGTAAATATTATTGGTCCTCTATTTTACTCTCTAGATATGAAATTTATTAATGTCCATATTAAGATCTCCCACTTTTGGTAGAATTACGAAATTTAGTCTAAATATCAAATATCACACATCATTATATCGTGTGAAAATAAAAGTATTATACTATCATAATATGTATAGTGTAATTGTAAATAAATTTCTATAATAGGTGTATATAATTAGATCCTAATTTATTTATTTTCCACTTATTATTTGATAATAGTTTTGGGATCTCAATTATTCTGTACTTGCATTGTGTCTAATTATTCATGTACGAGTTAATGTTTTAGATTGAAAAAACTTACTATAAGTCGTCCACGGTTACGAATTTATCAACATTTTTTGAGTGGAACAAATTACCATAACTCTTCCACGTCTACAAATTATTCATAAAATAGTTATAGTCAAATTCAGAGTTCTATAGTATCATTAATAATATTAATTTAATAAAATATATCTAATTAAATATTTTTTAAAATTGTGTCAGTAAGATTAGTCAAATAATATGAAACGAAGGGACTACAAAATTATATTGTGGAGAATCTTTCAATCTTTTATTGGTTATTAACTACCCCTATGTGAATATCAAATATCGGGTGGGAAATCAAACATCCCCATATATATATATACATGGAGATGTTAAATGATTCATAATATTTTAACATATCGTTCTTCTAATAGGATGAAGAAATGTTGGATTTTTATTTTATACTTTTGGCGTAATGACCTGAGAGGCCTTTGTACTTTACTCCGTTTGTAAGTTGGACCCTTGTACTTTCGACTTTGACAATTGCACCCTTAAACTCGCTGAACATAAAATTTTAAACACCTCTGACCATTGACCAAAAACATGTGCCACCAATATTTCTCACTTGGAATATTGTGTGATTCCACACGTTTTTGTAATGACCCTCCCTGTCATTTTCTTTGTTTACCGACCTTTTCAGCTTTTAGAGCTTTCCTGTAGAAACCACAAGTCACTTATACTTCATGGGACTGACAGTTTATTCAATGGGTCATTTATTTGGATTTTATGAAAGTTTTTGTATTTTGGAGACTTTAAAACTTGAACGGTTGACTCCAGTCAAAAGTTCAGGAAGACGGCCTCAGAATTCAATTTTGATAGTTTTATCAGTTCTGGAAGGGCTATTTTAAGTGAGGGGCATGGTTTGTTTGGGACCCGAGACTTCTGGTATGAGTTTGTGATGTTAGGCGTTTTAACTTTGAAACTTACGCCAAGGGTTGACTTTGGACAACATTCTTGGTAAACAAGCTCAAATGAGATTTTCGTCAGCACGGTTAGCTTCGAAATGTCTTGTTTTGTGTAGAACAACCTTTTGTGCGGTTCCCTATGCTTTCGATCTCGTTTTTAGCCTTCTTGTGGTTTTTAGCTTAAAATTGAACTTAGGTGTGGGGCCCATGTTTCATCGAAACTACCTCGGATGGAAGTTTTGATGGTTCTGTTGAGTCTTGAATGTTGAATTTGATAGGGTAGCATATTTCTTTTGCGCATACCGGGTTTTAAACGAAGCCGAGACACCCCGTCGAAGAATTTGGAGTTTGAGCAAACCAGCTGAAGTGTTGATATCTGGTGCAGGATTTTAGCGACCACATATCAGACTTAAGCGACCAAATTTTTCTTTTAGCGACCAAATTCGGCTTAGCCCTTATTCTTACAAATGCAATTTCTTGAGCTTGGGAGTTCCAATTGAGGTGATTCAAAGTGCTGGAGATCCGTGTTGATCATGGCTATATGTTGGAATGTTCGGGAAGTGTTTGGGGCTCTCCATTTGAGGTATTTTCCTTCCCAAAGGGGATGCAAGATCTCTTTTGATTTTCTTTAATTTGTGTTTTATTTCATGTGGTGGTTTGGGCTCTTTCAGGCATGAAAGTGAGCCCCGTAGGGCACAAGCTCGTTTAGTCAATTAGGACCTTTTGACGGAGTCAATTTTGGGATTCTTGGCGTTGGTCCCACATTCACATTTTAACTCAATTTTGGGTTCATTTCCAATTGTTGCGATTTTAGTGTCATACATCTATAATGATGTTGTGATTGATAATTCGATAGTTTTATTGTATTTGGAGACGTTTTGTATGTGGATTCGGAGCACTCGTGTTGGCTTTGAGGTAGGTTTTGGTCTACTTTCTTGATTGAGCTTCTTAGATAATGCTTAGTATAGATTTCATATAATTTTGGATGGTATTTGTTGGACATTTAGCTTTCCTCTTATTATTACACCCTTTCTTGATTCCGTAGGAGCCTTAGGCTTATTGTGGGTGTTGGGATCCTTATAGATTTGATTATTCTAGAGATGATTGACTTTGATGTAATCATTGGTATGACTTGGCTTTCTCCAAATTTTTCTATCTTACATTGCAATGCTAAGACTGTGATCTTGGACAAGCCTGGGATAGATCCACTAGTGTGGGAGGGTGACTATATTCCCGCCCCGGTTTGGATTATCTCTTTTATTCGTGCTAAGAGGTTGGTGAATAAGGATTGTTCAGCTTTCTTGACACATCTCAGGAATGATACTTCCAAAGTGCCTTCGATTGAATCTGTTTCGATAATGTGTGATTTTATCGATGTTTTCCCTGCAAACCTGCCTGGTATTTCACCAAACAGGGATATTGATTAGGAGTTGGGGACTCGCCCCCATCTCCATTCCTCCTTATAAAATGGCCCCAACTAAGTTGAAGGAGTTGAAGGCCCAACTTTAAGATTTGTTAGGTAAAGATTTTGGTAGACCAAGAGCCTCTCCATGGGGTGCTTCGATTTTATTTGTAAAGATGAAGGATGGTAGTTTCTGGATGTGCATAGACTATAGACAGCTGAACAAGATGACTAGTAAGAACAACTACCCCATTCTTCGCATTGATGACTTGTTTGATCAACTATAGGGCGCTTGTGTTTTTTCTAAAATTGATTTAAGGTTTGGTTATCATCAATTGAAAATGCGGGAATCGGATGTGCCAAAGACTGCTTTTCAAACAAGGTATGGGCATTATGAGTTCTTAGTAATGTCTTTTGGGCTCACAAATGCCCCTGCCTCTTTCATGAGCCTGATGAATGATATTTTTAAGCCACATCTGGATCTCTTTGTTATTGTATTCATTAATGATATACCGATCTACTCGAAAAGCAAGAAGGAACATAAGGAGCATTTGAGAATGGTATTGGGATTGTTAAAGGAGAAAATGCTTTATGCAAAATTCTCCAAATGTGAGTTCAGGCTTATTTAAATGTCATTTTGGGGCACATGGTTTTTAAGAATGGAGTGATGGTGGATCCCAGAAGATTGAAGCAGTGAAAGTTAGGCAAGGCCCACTAATGTTTCAGAGGTAAGGAGTTTTGTTGGTTTAGCTAGTTACTATTGTCGGTTCGTCAAGGGATTTTCTTCCATTGCTACCTAGCTGACCAATTTGACCAAGCAGAATGTTCCATTTGTATGGTCGGACGAGTGTGAAGAGATTTTTCTGAAACTCAAGACCAAGTTGACTGCTGCATCAATTCTTGCCTTGCCTGTGGAAGGTAAGAATTTCATTAATTATTGTGAAGCATCTTATTCTGGTTTAGGTGTAGTGCTAATGAAGGAGAGGAATATATATATATATATGCATATGCTTCAAGGCAATTGAAAGTGCATGAATGTAACTACCCAACCCATGATTTGGAATTGGATGTGGTTGTATTTGCATTAAACTGGAGGCATTATCTATATGGGGTCGAGTGTGAAGTATATATAGATCATCGCAATTTACAATATGTGTTCACTTAGAAAGACTTGAATTTGAGACAGAGGAGGTGGATGGAGTTGCTGAAAGACTATAATGCTACTGCTATGTATCACTTGGGAAAAAAACTAATGTTTTAGTTAATGCCCTGAGTAGAATAACAGAGAGCATGGCAAGTTCAAACTCTGGCTAATGACTTTATGAGGCTATAAGTAACTCAGAGAGGAGAATTCTCAACCTGTGTGGAGGCAAGATCTTCTTTTCTTGATAAGATTAAAGGAAAGTAGTTTGATGATGAGAAGCTGAGCCGAATTCATGATATGGTATTGCAAGGAGAGGCTAATGAGGCAATGATTGATGAGGAAGACATCTTGAGGATTAAGGGGCAGGTATGTGTGCCACATGTTGATGATTTGACTCAGACTATTCTTGTAAAGGCTCTTAGTTCGAGGTATTTTATACATCCTGGTGCGACCAATATGTATCGTGATTTGAGACAACATTATTGGTGGAGTAGAATGAAGCGTGACATTGTTGATTTTGTTGCCCAATGTCTGAAATGTCAGCAGGTAAAGTATGAGCACTAGAGACCTGGAGCGACACTTTAGAGAATGCCCATTCCCGAATGGAAGTGGGAAAGAATTGCAATGGACTTTATAGTTGGTCTTCCAAAGACATTAGGTAAGTTTGATTCTATATGGATAATTGTTGATAGGTTAACTAAATCTGCACACTTTATTACGGTCAAGGTGACATATAATGCAGAGAAGTTAGACAAATTTTATATCTGTGAGGTTGTTTGATTGCATTGAGTTCCAATTTCCATTATATCAGATAAAGGTACGCAAATTACTTCTAATTTTGGAGGACCTTGCAGGCTGAGTTAAGTACTAGATTGGATCTTAGTACCGTATTTCACCCTCAAATCGATGGGCATTCTGAGTGAACAATTCAAATGCTGGAGGATATGCTTCGTGCGTGCGTGATAGATTTTCGTGGTCATTGGGATCAGTTCTTACCTTTGGCGGATTTTTCATAAAATAATAGTTATCACTCGAGTATTGATATGGCCCCATATGAGGCATTATATGAGAGGAGATGTAGGCCTCCCATAGGTTGGTTTGATGCATTTGAGGTGAGACCTTGGGGTACTAATCTTTTGAGGGAATCATTAAAGAAGGTGAAATTCATTCAGGAGAAGCTTCTAGCGGCTCAGGCAGAAAGAGTATTCAAACTAGAAGGTTAGGGACTTGGAGTTTATAGAGGGAGAGCAATTGTTGCTTAAGGTTTCACCCATGAAGGGTTTGATAAGGTTTCGTAAGCTAGGTAAGATTAGTTTGAGATATATTAGGCCATTTGAAGTTCTTAGGCGTGTAGGAGAGATGGCCTATGAATTGGTTTTGCCTCCAAGGTTATCAGGAGTGCACCCACAATTTCATGTGTCTATGTTGAAGAAATACCATGATGATGAAAACTACATTATTCGTTGGGATCCGATTCTATTTGATGAGAATTTGTCTTGTGAGGAGGAGCTCATAACTACTTTAGATAGGAAGATCTTCAAGTTGTGGGCAAAGGAGATTTCATCTGTAAAGGTACAGTGGAAGAATCGTCCAGTTGAGGAGTCTACTTAGGAGACTAAGGATGATATGCACAAAAGATATCCACATCTTTTTATCGATTCAGGTACCCTTTCCTACCCTCGCCTTTATTTTGACCATTCTAGATGAACAGTGGGTAAATTTGTATATGATGTAACGATTCGTAAGGTTGTTTTAAATACTAGACCTATTTCTTTCATAAAAAAACCTTTCCGTAAATTTGAAATAAGAATTATGAACTATTCATTTGACTACAGTTATTTAGTTAGTGAGTAATTGGTAAATAATTAATGTTTTGTTAGTAGTTAATGGGTCAAGTCAATGGTGTGCTAATGATTATTATGTTTAGGCAAGGGATAGTTGAATGTTAGATTTGAAAGTAGAAGGAAGTTAATTAATTTGAGTTCTTTTTGTTTGATTTGAATGGAGTTCATGGTTTGTTGTCACTAGTTTTGTAACCAGTGGCTTCAAGCTTTTAATATTAATATTTTGTTCTCATGTTATAAATCAAGTTTTGATACATCGGGATAGGTAATTAAGTATTAGATGTATTGTATTATTTAAATTTCATAAGAGTTATATTATTTGGAGGAATTAAGACTTAACCCTAGGCGTGAAATTTGGAAAATACGAGAGTTGACATATTAATTGGCATCAAAATTTAAGAAATTGATTATAGATTTGAGTGGGTTATTGAGTTAAGGTTAGATAATAGTGATATGGGTGTCTACAAACTCGTTTTCTCATTAATATTGTATACTTGATAGATTGGAAACTAATGGAGGCATTCCAAAAAGGAAAATCATTGGAGAATTAGCTTGCTTGACTTCGATTCTTCGGTGGAGGTTGGTTATGGCTTATTCTATGTGATAGAGAGACTATTAATAGTGATTTATAGTCATTGAGTAACGTTGTGAAATTTTCTATGTACTTAATTGTTGTGGTTTTGTTTATTTATGTGATGTTGTGATGGGTCTGTAATCTCAAGACCGCGAAATCCATAATCTTGAACTTGTTCAATTAAAGTGATGTCTTGAATAAAGAAGGCTTGATAAAATATTGTTAAGAGAGTGGAAAGAGATGATAAAGAATGATGAATTAACTATATTGTTGGATCGGGTGCCACATGCCGACACAATATATTTGGATCGCGTACCATGAGCCAATACGATATTATTGAATCGGGTGTCACGTTCCAGCACGATAAAATTAAGGAAGAACATATTAGAATAACTTAATGTACTCAATCTCAAAGAACTCAATTCCCAAAAAAGTGTGGTGTGGAGTCCTGAGTCCTCATGTGTTCTTGATATTGTGGATTGATTACGTACTTGCTTCGATGTTATTGTCACTTGCTCATGTTGTTTGTTATCTGTCACATGTTGCTATAGTTGATTTCATGTTATTACCTAATACATATTGGTTTCTATTTTGAGTCGGTCGATGATATCTACTCAGTACATGTCCTATATTGACCCCTACCTATGTTTTTCTTCGTTTTCCTTTTCTGGAGTGCAACAAATGTACCAGTGACTTTGACTCGCCCTCAGGTCTAACCAGTCTCTAGCATATCAGAATCCAGGGTGAGTTATTCCTTCTAGCTCGTGTTGGATTCTCTTGGTTATGACATGATGTCCTTAGTTTTTAGACACAAATAATTGTATTCATTTATTATGGCTTCTTTGATACTCGCAGACTTAGTATTTGGAAATTGAATGTCCTTGATGTGAAGAATTTCAGGTTCCGGGTATGACATGTAATAGACTTTAGTGGATTTTTGTTTCTTACATTAATAAGATTTGAGCTTCTACATTATGGTTGTATTTGTTGGTTGTATGAATATTATGGGTTCTTTGTACATGAATATCACATCTACCTTGAGTTATCTCCTCTATCAGGTGAGATAAATTAGTTTAAAAATTATAATCTCATAGCGCACCAAACAATTCCTAAGATATTTTATTTAGTAAAAATTATATAAAGCACATAGTATAATAAACAAATTACTTCATGTCCCTACTCTTTCATAAATTACGAATTTTCCTTCTTCTTTTTGTTGCGGATACTTTAATATGCGGCCGGATACTTTAATTAAGAAGTTGTAATTATCAGGTTAGTGTGTTAAAAAAAGGATTTTAACAGTTTTATGCGTTAATTAAGGGATTTAAAAATTAACTACCACAATTCACGCATACGTTTATTGCATCTGCAAATCGTTCAATCTTAAAATACTACTGAACTAAAATTTCGAATTTCAAATTTTGAAATTTTTATTTCTTGTTTTACGAAAGCTCTGGAAATTCCAACACTTTTTTTGGTGAAGATTTGTAATGAATATTTCCATCTTGTTAAGGCATTCAGGTATATGGGAAAGTGATGTTACGTACGAGCGATACAAAATTGATGGCATAGTGGTTGGGGAAAATATTTCGTTCGTTAATCTCAAATCATCAATTGCAGCAGAATTGAACGTTGATGAATCAAAAAAAAATATAGAGATCAGATACGTTGTAGAAGGTAATTCATGTCCATTGTGTATTCGGAATGATATAGGGGTGAAATTGTACATAGAAGTGAAGAAACATGAGGTAGAATTTGGAAATTAAGTATAAGATATTTAAAAAGTTAGATTGATTTTAGTATAAAGTTTGTATATGATACTTGATATCTTTAAAACTTTGTCATGAAATGATAAAACTGTATCAATTTGAAATGTTTTAGGCACCTATGTATCATATACCTAATATTTATGTAAGTAAAAAATATTTAGTATCATCTTATAAAAAAGGTATGTGATACTTCAATCTTATAAAATTCTTGATTTTTTAAGATTTATTTGATATCATGTTGATCATGATACACAAATAACGTGTGTATGGTGCAATTGTAGTTGTTAGGTATCATAAGGGTTTTGAGTTACTTCTGCTTGATACTTTAATAATTAAGAAGGATTATTGAAATAATGTTAGTAATTGAATTTTGAATGTGCTATCTGATTTATATATCAAATATATAAAATGAATCGTCATTGAACTGTGTGCAGATTACAATTTAACTAAAAGTCTTTGTAATAATGTATGTTGTACTGTTATTTTATTTATAATATTATGAATTGATACATTAAACTTGATGAAATAACAATTGTATATCGTATAATTGCAGCTACGTATTAGTATGTCATTCAGATGCTTGTTGTTGGGAATTGAAGGCGTCCGTTAGGAAAAATACGGACATATTCAAAGTGAGATACTTCAATAATGAACATATATGTCCATTGAGGGATATGGTATTAAGTAAGGTACAAGCTACTGTTGGGTTTCTTAGTGGTGTGACAACTCCAAAGTTAGTGAATCATAAAAGAAAACATACTCCAAACAATATAATTGAGGATGTTAGGGGACTATATGGAGTTGAAATTTCTTACCAACAAGCATGGCGTGCAAAAGAACGTGCATTGGAGATTATTAGGGGTAAACCTGCAGACGAATACAAACAGATGCCAAAATACATATATATGTTGAACATTGTGTATCCAAATTCATATATACGTATGCACAAGTCGGAAAAAATGAGTTTATGTATCTCTTCATATCATTAAGGCAAATGATGAGAGGGTTTGAGTTCTGTAGGCCTGTTGTTGTTGATGCTTCACATCTTAGCGGATCTTATCGAGGGACATTTGTATCGGCAAGTACACTCGATGGGGCAGGTATGACATGTTGTTTATTAATTTGATTTTTCAAGATAGTAATATAACATCCTGGAACAATCATATATAAAGAATCGTAATCTTATGTGTTTCAATCTGAAGGTTGTATATTGCCGTTAGCTTATGGAATTGTAGACACGGAAAATGATTGTTCATGGACATGGTTCTTCCAACACTTTAAAAATGTATTTGGTGATAGAGAACAAATGTGTGTTGTATCAGATCGAAATGAAAGCATATTGAAGAGTGTAAGTATTGTTTATCCAAATGTTCCTCATTTCGCATGCATATGGAACCTCTAGAAAAATGTGTGTACATACTACAAGAGAAGCAGAACCTTACTAAGTGATATTTTCTATTCGATGGCAAAGGCTTATCGGAAAGATGATTTTGAAAAATTAATGGCTAAAGTGGAAAAATAGATGGCAGAGTTAAGCAGTATCTTCAAGATGCTGGGTATGAAAGGTGGGATAGATCTCATGCAACTGTGAACAGGGGGAGGATGATGACTTCGAACATAGCGGAATGTATCAATGGTTGCCTTGTTGATGCACGACAATTACCTATTATAGACTTTCTGGAAGAAGTTAGAATTCTATTTGGTAGTTGGAATTGCAAAAATCGAGAAATAGCATCTTATACAAAGGAAACATTAGGGAGAAGATTTGAAGAAATATTGATTATAAAACGCATCCAAATGTGTGAAAATGAAGGTACATATTTGTATTATCAATTTTTTATGTTTCTAGCTTTACTTCTCGTTATATTGTTAAGTATACCAATTACAAATTCGTTTGATGTATCTGTAATTTTTAAACATTTGCAGGTAGTTGTATCTTTTGAATATATCTTTGCAGTGTATGAAGGTGCGATAAGATACATTGTATGTCTTGAGAGAAAAACTTGTTCATGTGGTAGATTTCAACATGACGAGATACCTAGTGCGCACGCAATGGCTGTTTTGAAGAAGAAAAATATTAAAGATGTACATCCCTACTGCTCTGATTACTATAAACATGATGCATTAACAAACACGTATGCACTTTCAATAGAACCAATGCCAGAAAAAGTGATTGGATAGCTCCAGAATCTGTTTTGAAAGAAGTAGTCTTGCCACCAAGATACAAAAAAATGTCTGGAAGGCCAAGGAAAAAGAGGAAGAAAAAACCAGATGAAAAGATTACCACAAACACAAACTGTTGTGGACAATGTGGACAGGAAGGTCACAATAGAAGAACATGTACTTTCTTCCCAAAAGATTCTTAATGGTTACTATTTTATGATGCAATAAATGAATAATGTTATGTTTTGGCAACATTATGTGATTGTCAATTTATTATAAAAATTAGATTGGTATACGATGTGCTTTTTATAATTTTTACATCGATTAATAGTGCCAAATAGTTGTGATGTGTGCCAATGTTAATAGAGACAACATTTAAAAAAGGTATCATTTGAATCAATTATATATCATATACATAATATATTCTTCTAAATTTTGTATCTACTAATAATAGAGTATCATAAGTTGTATTTTTTACCAATATTATATATCATATACATAAAATTTCGATATTTATGGACGAAATTTGAGTTTTCATGCACAAAATAGTTTTCTGGAAATTAAGTATAAGATGTTTAAAAAGTTAGATTGATTTTAGTATACAATTTGTATATGATACTTGATATCTTTGAAACTTTGTCATGAAATGATAAAACTGTATCAATTTGAAATGTTTTAGGCACCTATGTATCATATACCTAATATTTATGTAAGTAAAAAATATTTAGTATCATCGTATAAAATATAAATTGTACAATGTTGTGTGAACAATAAAATTATGTCATTTTAAGATACTTTAATTTTTGTATCATATACTTAATATGAGTGATGAAATTTTGTATCGGATTCACTATAGTAAAATATGCATTGACATGTATAATACTTATAATATAGAAAAATTAATAAGGTATTAAAATGCAGTGAAAACTAATTTAGAAGCGACATAAAAAGTAGTGAAAATAAAAACTACTTCAAAAATAAGAATAATTAATTACTTAGAAATATAATGTAGACCTGGAGAGAAATACTACAAAACACTTAATGTATCTTCAAAACAGTAAAACTTCACATCTTTATGGTAAGTCAATCAATAAACAACTACTCTACATTAAACAATTCATCATCTGCCAATAGAATGGAAGCAGCCTTTAGCCTTATAGGATCATCATTCTCGCTAACGTATTCAGCATTGGCCTTGTCGGTACCATATTTCCATAACAGTGTTGCATATCTTGAGCGAAGATATTCACTTTGAAAAGGAATCGATGGGACCTTGATTTCATCGCTTAGAAACTCAGTAAAAGCAGCTACATATGTTCCGCAGTCGCTGCAAACATAAAGAAGATACATTATAAATTGAATGAAATGTGTAAATAAAGCTGGGTGGATTAAATACTGACAGGCTATCGCTATTTTGTTGCATAATGCCTCGAGCAAATTCCATTTCAAACGGATGTTGTGGACCCATCAATTCACCAGTTTTGTTGTCTTTGTATGCATCCAATGTTGCCTAATCAATTCTGTCGATTTTATCAAAGAATCCACTATCATGAAGGTAGTTAGGCAGGATGATAGACAATTGTTTTATCTCATCAGATTGACTTTTGTTCCTTGTTCCCAAATTTGAGTCATAAACTCGAATTAACCAGTTTCTTAAAACAACCACAGCCAACACCCAATGAAATTCTTCGTCACAGTTGATCGGAATATATACCTCATCTACTAGATGCCATGGTAAAGCAGCAGGGACAGAAAAATCATTGATGACGTATTTGATGGACCTTTCATATATAGATACAACATCAGCTCGGGCAATGTGTTGCTGTGTACTGAGAGTATCATCCGCAGGACTGCAATAGTACCTTTTGTACGCATTTTTTATATAGGTATTGAACAAGCAATTGCATGTAGTGTATCTGTATTGATCCATGCTTCTTAGTTTTGACTTCTTGCGCAAATAGTAAAAAATTACATCTATGTGCTACAAAATTAAAGAAAAAAAGAACACAATACATAAAACAACAATATATGATAAAAAAGTATATGATACATGTAACAATTATACAACACAATTGGTAATCTGGTTTTTTTGAGTTACACATGTTAATTGTGTATCGTGTACATAATTGTATTGTATATTGTACCTGATCAGTCCAACATTTTTTTGACTGTGACATAGTATAAAACCAGTTCTTGTCCAAAGGAAATGCGACAACAAAATCCATATAATCAAAGCCAAATAGAGCATTTTTGCCTTTATATTTATCCTCTCAAGGTTTCCTTTGAGAATGATTATAGCAACATAAGAATAAGCTAATACAAAATAATAGTATAGAAATAATATAAAACGAAAACTTACTTATTCGAATATGCTTTGCTAAAAAGATACATTAATAAAAAAACATACTTGTTTGCATGTGTTTTGAGGAGTCCTTTCTGGATCCACTAGGAGTACTCTTGCATTAAAAGTGACAAAACTTGGTAGGTGATGCCACATCCTTCAAATGGAGTATATGGGCGAATGTCATCGTCTATTTTCCCCTTGCCCTTATCGCTGGATCCAAAAGTATTCACATAAGGAGACTGCAAAATCTTTGAAGGGATTCTGTTACGTGGAGCTGGAGTCTTTGTATCAAGATTGTGTGCAGATTCCTTGATTGGAAGTTGGGTGGGTAGCTGGCTATCAGATAGAAAATCATCACTGTTGGTTAGCTGTGGAGGAATGATTACACTCAGTGGTGCAACATTAATTGGCTCGTTTGGAAGTTTGTAGACAATTGCATATATGACTGTTTCAGTGCCAAATGGAATAGATGTCGCTTTGGAAGAATCCTACATGATATCAGTAAATTATAAGAAAATAGTACAATTTTTATACGTAACTGTTGACATTTGCATTAAACAATTTAGAATCAGACAGATGTATCAACAATTACTGGATTTGAAGCATGTCTTTTGGAGTCTTGTTTAATTGAATCAGCAACATCTTTATCATAGCTCAATACTTTTGTGTGCAATTGTGTGACTTTATGTACTGCATCCTCCTAATAAACAGAATATTACACAGCATTTCGATTTAATTTTAAAAATAATTGATTATAACAGCTCTTTACTTACCACTTCCTTATTATGAACAAACTCTTCTATCGGAACATCACTATGGTGTATTGTGGGTATAACATTTGTTGAATCTTCCATAGTCTGATCCTTAATGGATGTCTCATCAATCTGTGTTTGTAAACGCATATATTAAGATGCAATTATAAAGTATCTGTTACTAGTGATTCAAAAAAATATATATAGTATCAACTGAGATTTAAGTGTTTACTGTACACCAATGATACACAAAAAGACAATGATTATTTCATTATATGAATTAAAATTACTAAAGTATCAGTCATTTGTAAATTATACATTGTTAATAATTTTAATGAAATTAACTAATGATTGAAAGTCATTAAGTTATATAATTAAATTCAAGTATCATATGCATACCTTTGCAACATTTTCTTCGTTAACATGTCGTTGATCAACCTCCACATCATTTGCATCAATATCATGATCAACAGTTGTAAAATCCTTGATGGATGGCTCTTCAATCTATGTTTGTAAAACAAAATATAAGGAAGGAATTATAAAGTATATGTGACTGGTGATTCAAAACAAAAAATATAGTATCAAAAGTGATTTAAGTGTTTACTGTACAACTAATGATACACAAAAAGCCAATCATTATTTCATTATATGAATTAAAATTACTGAATTATCAATCATTTGTAAATGATACATTGTTAATAATTTTAATGAAATTAACTAATGATTGAAAGTCATTAAATTATATAATTAAATTTAAGTATCATATGCATACCTTTGCAATATTTTCTTCATTAACAAGTCGTTGTTCAACCTCCACAGCAGATGCATCACCATCGTGATCAACAGTTGCAAAATCCATTTGTATAGGTGAAATGGGTTGTTGGAATAATTGATCAGAAGCAGATTCTAGATCAACATTACCTTTGTCTACTGAATCATCCACTATATGTGGCATAGAAATGCCACCAATGTCCTTCATGATTAAAAAAAATGAGTATAACACAAAACTAAAAAGATAATCTAAAAAATAAAAATACTACCTTATCACTTTTGTTATCTTTCGCGGCAACTGCTTTCATCAACTCAGAATGATTTTTTATAATTAACGCCTCAAGAGCTCCAATTTTTTGGTCAACCTAGATTCAAATTAAGCATAGTAAGTGAGATTATAAATAACAATGAAAATGTTTAAATGACATAGTTATGTTTACTTACATAAGACTTAATGTGACCCTCCAGATCCTCGAGTCTTGCATTGTCCGATGATGTTCTTCGGGGAACTATATTAAGATGAACACCAGATACATTATCAAACTTTAGGGGTTGTGAAATCGGAGTTTTAAATGGTTGATTCTTTTGCACGTCTGGTGTTGTCTTTGTCACATTATTCTTTGTTGGATGTGCAACCTTTCTTCTCTTGGGGGGTGGGATGGATCTTGTGGTAGAAACACGTGTGCATCTCCTTAACAGTTGCTCCGGAGGTTTTGATGAAAACTCTTCAAAACCAGAAACATCGTCTGGTTGCACCTCTTCCTGATTAGCAACTGATGTGCCTGGCCAATTTGGAGGTACATGACTATTATTTGGTAAATCAAGTGATTTGAGTTCCTTTTGAGTTGGCTGCACGTTAGAACAATCATTCTATAGAAACAAAAATTAAAACGTCGTTAGAACTATTTAAATAATGTATCACAAATAAAACAATAAAGTAAAAAAGGATGTTATATACTAATTACCTCAGTAAAGATGTTTTCCATAAACATCTCATATTTAGGCTTTGCACCCACAACTTTCCAATTGCATACTCTTGGTATACCATTTCCTTCTCTAACAGCTATCTCGTTATGCATTGCCGACGCACATTCATATACCCAGACATTAAGTGCGTATGGAAATCCATTCAACCGATACATTTGTTTGTCAGGTTTGTACTCTTTCCTAAATGATTTCATTAACTTCGCGAAGGCAAGTTGTCCCCACGAAAACTGTTTATAGTTGCCATCTTCTACCATAAAGAAATCTTCTATAGGAATTGGTGCATCACCGAGTTGAGAGAAAACAAACGTATGAATGAAATACAATATAGCCATCTGAAGAGCATCATCACTGTTGTCCCAAATACCCAACTCAAAACGATCTACCAGCCGTCCTTTGTTTACGTTATAATTTGGACCAGGAAAATATCGCTGAACCAGCCTACTGATTTTTGAAATCGAATATGTAAAATCTTTAACATTTCCGATACACTTGAGACCAGTAATAATTGCAAATTCTCTAATAGAAAATTGCAATACACTTCCTTTAGCATGACGAATATGAATTTCTTTGTCTAAATTATCATGCTCAACCTCAAGAAGATATAAACATTTGGTAATTTGTCCTTGGTAGTGGCACTTGGGGATATTAAGGTACTGGCCAAATATGGTATCCTTAAACATGTTCATACCTTCATCCTTTATTGACAATTCTAAGTTTTCTTTGAATTGTAAGTAGGACCAAACTTTGGAGGTTCCTTTGGAATATGTTTAATCACATATTTCATATTCTGCAATTACAGAAAGATAAATGATGTTGATCAATAACTAAATCGATAAATGATGCATACATAACTAAAAGGGAATATCATAATTGATTCAAAAATATTTATGTTTCAGATCATTTTATACTTAGTATGCCAAAATTGCATGACTGATACAGAAAATCATATTACTTATGTATATACATTGACTTCTATTTAAACATGATACAAAATGTTAGCTAACATATATGTTAAATTCTGTTTTCGCATCATTCATGTGCATATCTATGAATATGATACATTGTACAACAAATAACTTCTTTATCATACAGCGAATTGAACGCATATCTTAAATACAAATCTCAGCACACAAAACTTGCCTTAAACTAGTGTTTCAGCTACAAATGTAAAATAAATACTTATTTTTGTATCATCTACGTATATGAATCACAAGTAACAGATACTTTATTTCAGCAATTAAACCTTAATATCAGCAATTGATAAAATATCAGTGTTTCTGGGTAGAAAATCAACATTTCAGTATATAACAAGATACTTTATTTTTCAACAATGAAACCTTAATACCAACAATTGATAAAATATCGGTGTTTCTGGGTAGAAACTAAGCATTTCAGTATATACCAAGATACTTTATTTTTCAACAATGTGTTTCATCAACAAATGTAAAATTTATACTCAATATCAACATCAGATAAAACATCAGTGTTTCTGGTAAAAAACTCCAGATTTCAATATATACAATAAAACTATATTTTTCAACCATATCTTTCATCTACAAATTTAAAAGTTAAACTCAAACCCAAACAATCAATGTTTCTAGGTTAAAACTACAAATTACAATATACACTATATACGTTTATTTTTCAACAATGTCTAAAATTAAAAGCAAAAGAAAGACATACCATGGGTAGTGCTGGTCGGAAAATGGGAGGGGCAACCTTTCTACCCCTTTTCTTTTTAGTTTTTGCATCCTTTGCTTTAGATGATGACCCCACTTTCGATTTCGATTTTTTCTTGGAAGAAGTTCGATTCTCCATTAATGTCGTTGCATGCAAGCTTTTAGACCTCTGTTCATTCAAGTTGGGGTGTTCAGATTCAAAAAATTGTTCATTGTTAGGTGTTATTAATTGGGAAATCCAATTATTAAAAGACGGATGATCCATTGTGACAAATAATCCAAAATCGATTGAAACAAAAAATTGATTTTGAAAGAAAAATGAAGAAGAAGAATAATACCTATTTTGAACTTTGGGACTGTTGAAGAGTTTCAAAATCCAATTGCTTTGAAAGCGGTAACTGATTTGATAGTGGGAGAGATTATAGGCGAGATTTTGGGGGTGAGGAAGATGGGTTTGGTTTCTTTCATAATAAAGTATCCGGAAAAGAGGAATTGGGGGAAAAAGTAGGGATTTTTGGATTTTTATGAAAGAGAAGGGATTAATTGATAATAGGTAAACATATGTAGTGTACTTTAGTAATTTTGCCTTTTTGTTTTATTTGTTATATAATTAATAAAATAGCCTCGAAGCAAAACTGTTTAGTGGCTTTATTTTTAAAGTAATCCTCCCCTTCTTTTTAATTTTATATATGATTTTTCTGTGAATGTAAAAAGTTTTGGTTGATTTTCTTTAAAAGAAATTTGGATAAGGTATTCCATCTTATAATAAATGATCTAAAAGCATAATTGGCTTTTCAATACTGGTAAGGTCAAGGTGATAATTAAAGTTTCATTATTTTTCTCTACGTTTTTTTTAAAATATCAATATCCAAAAGACAAGATAATTCATGTATAACAAATAAGTTTGGCTAACTAAGATGTGTGCACTATTTAAGATACATAATATTTCTTTTCTTCAACAAATTATTACTATTTACTTTTATTATATAAACTGGAACCATTTTTTACACTATTGGTGTAACATGTCACTTATCAAAGGATTGTTCATGAAAGGGTTAAGTCTTTAAGTTGGTTTAACTTTTTTTTATTTCTTTAGATTCTTTGTGGATATGTTCTAGTCTTTTATTTATCTCTTCAACTGTACTATTGTTATATATGTTATTATTATTTGCTATAATCCCTTGTAATTTTGTATTTATATCTAATTGTTGCATTTTTAAGAAATCGAAATTAATTTCTATTTTTTCTAATAATTTTTTATGTTGATTTTGCAGTCTTTCTAAAGTTTCCATTGACTTTAGTATTCTATCGTCTTTTAACTGAGTGTGTTCTGCTAAATTTATTATTAAGTTTGTAATAGTGTTTAAGTGAATATTATCGCTATGTAAAATGTGGTGTCCTTCTGTAAAGTTATTACTGAACCATGCTTTAGCCTTCTATATTTCTTTTCAGAAATTATTTCTAAGTCTAAATATTATAAATTCTTAGTACTTCCTATTGTAGTAATTTTAAGCAAGATACCAAGTTTTTTCTTTTCTATCGTATTGTTTTTGTCGGATTTGTTGGATGTAATGGTTAATTCTAGACCCTATTCTTGGTAATTGTAAATCTATTTGTCTAATTTTTTGGTTTATTGAATTTATTTCTACAGATGATAATAAGCTTGGATATAACTGTCATTGTTCTAAATATAGTTGTCATTGTTCTATTAGAAAGTCGTATATACTTGAGTAATTTTCTTTTATTTTCAAAAGATACCAGTGATATTCTTGGTCAATTATTATTTATCTTTCGTAAGGTCGATGCTTTCTTTTGGCTATTCTGGTTGGCATATATTTAAAATATTAAATGCTTTTATCAAATGTTCTACTGGTCTCTTACAAGATTGTAACATAAGTTCTCTCTATCTATCTATCTATCTATCTATCAATCTATATATATATATTTCACAGATTAAGAGATAGAACATGGAGAGCTAGAAAAGCCTTGCTCCATATGGATAGAGCCATTAAAGATCTAGAACTAGTACGTAGATATGCTAGTTATCCATATGAAACCCTTAAGTTTTCGAGAGATGAATTTCTATCATTTTTAACCGTAAGGTTAATTGTTTATTACTTTCTATGAGATCTTTGAGAGATTCTAAAATTTCTTTTAGACTCATGTTTTTATTCTGAATAGTAATAATCTGATGTATCCATCATATTTCTCTCTTCATGAAAACTATAAGAATTATAGTATAATAAATGTTTTCATGAATAAAGGGGAGACAGGAGGACC
>NW_006238950.1:1810837-1811514 GCF_000226075.1 Solanum tuberosum | reverse complement strand
GACAAAAAGAAGGGCCCCATGTCGGCCAATTATTCAGGAAAGGACGATGAAAGACCATTATCTTATCTTGAAAGTTATCTCAAAGGAATCTTAAAAAGAGAGGACTAGGAGATAATTATAGAAGAGTTTAAGGAAGTCCTTAAACAATTTTCTTTTTGTAATAAGTCCCTCCTTGTATCTATAAAAGGAGAGGAACTTCATATGAAAAAGGGGGAGACAATTTCGAAGAGAAAAACATCTTAGAAATTTGCTAAGTACCTTCCTAAATATGTTTTGTGAGTGTGAGTAGTACTTCTCCCGCCAGGGAAAAGTATTTTTAATTATGTTGTGAGTATTGTACTATATAGTGTAATGTAAAATTATTACTATGAAATAAACAGTTGGTTTCTATACCTCTCTTCTTATAATTTCATAAATAGTCTTAAAGTGAAGGTTGCGATCTTCAGCCTTAAGGAGGAACAGTAAGGAAGTAGCCGCAGACTGAGGTTGTTAGGCGAAAAACTGTTCATGGCCTGAAGGGAGAACTTCTGAGGAAGTGATAAGGACTGTTCATCAAAGAAAGAGAAGAAAGGTATACACGCAAACTTTTGTTTCATATTATTAATTCTACAAATACACTATACATGCTATACTTAGACATAAGAAAAAATACTTAGTACCTAAAGGGAATTAAATTT
>NW_006238950.1:1800014-1809932 GCF_000226075.1 Solanum tuberosum | reverse complement strand
CACCAAAGGCTTTCAGTGAACTATTGAAGCTATCGAGAGAGTACCAAATGCTGACGGTGACGAAGGTTACCGACTTTCGGTGGACGCGGAGCCAACGAGTTCGGTCGAACCAATAACTTTCTAGCTGTTTCTATGAATAGGGTTGCGGAATTAATAACTGTTTTAAGCAGTAAAGACTTTTTTATGCTGTAAAAATAGTATAATGCCTTAAAAATAGCATGACGTTTTTGTATTCAAAATACTCTTGATTTCTATAACCTATAAGTTCATCTCTCGAAAACTTAAGGGTTTCATATGGATAACTAGCATATCTACGTACTAGTTCTAGATCTTTAATGGCTCTATCCATATGGAGCAAGGCTTTTCTAGCTCTCCATGTTCTATCTCTTAATCTGTGAAGAGGTTTTTGAATAAATCTCATTTTAAGATTTATAATTTGTAAAAACTTTTTTGTCTTTCGACATGATATGCAAATAGCATGATTTTTATCAACCTGATATGTATCATAAAAATTTTTATTCCCTGTAGGTACTAAGTATTTTTCCTTATGTCTAAGTACAGTATGTATAGTGTATTTGTAAAATTAATAATATGAAACAAAAGTTTGCGTGTATACCTTTCTTCTATATATATATATATATATATATATATTATTTTACTTGTTTTAGTTTTGTAATTTTATTGTCAATTATTTTTATAATATTTTAAATTCACTTTTAAATAATATATGTGGCACATGTGATATTTTGAAAATCCTAATTTACAAGCGGTCACAAAAAACCTAAAATGACTAAATTATTCCGAACGTAGTGAATATTTTTGGAAAGTACGCACGTTAACCGAGACATGAATTCTAAAAAGAAATATAATATCGTGATTAATTAATTATTTTTTAATATTATTCTATCGATGAGTGTTCGATTTTCTGAGTGTAATCCCTTCCATTTTTTATAGGTAAATATCCCAAAAAATTTATTTTTTAAAAAAAGGTGCAGCATTTTATTTGTAACTGACATAATATAATAAATAAATAAAAAGAGCAAAAAACATCTGGTTAACATTATTTATGAAAAAAGAAATTATGTAAAAAGAAAAAAAAAACAGAACATAAATAGTAGTTTTGGTGCTTGTAAATCTGCAGCAACAGTGACAGTTGTGTACTCACAGCCATGGCGGTTGCCCCCAATTCGAAGTAGAGCCATTTTTTCTGTGCGTTTACTGATCCTTTGGGCCATTTTTTCTCCATCATATGATAGGGGAAATCAAGAAAGGATAAGAATTTGTGTTTCAAAATCAAGAAATCGAGTGATGGAGGGAAGTGGAGAAGTGGGTTTTGTGAGAGCAGATCGTATAGATCTGAAGAGTTTAGACGAACAATTACAGAGGCATCTGAGCCGAGCATGGACTATGGAGAAACAAAAGAGTAACAAAGGAGAAGGAGGAGGAGAAAATTACAAGGATAGAGAGATCCCCATTAAACATGCTTGGGAAATTGACCCATCTAAACTAATCATCAAAACTGTCATTGCTCGGGGCACCTTCGGTACTGTTCATCGTGGTATCTATGATGGCCAAGATGTAGCTGGTAATTTTTCTTACTTTCATGAATTGCCACCGATCTTTGTTTGAGTAAATATTAAATTTACCCTCCACTGGATAATTTTGAATCATTGTCAAAACTGGAAACCTAAATCTGTGTATATTGACACATGGAATCTAAGTGCTTACTGTTTGGTGTTAGCTTTGTCTGACATAGAATTTTGACGGAAAGAAACAGAAAATGTTTTATGTTGTCAAGTATAGATGTATAGAACTATTGGATGAATGGAGATCTTGTTTTGAATATGAAAGACTTGCTCCACTTGTGAGTATGTGATGTAAAACAAGTCCAGATTCTATTTGTAATGGCTGTAGTACCAACATGTTGGCTTGTATGAATCCACCATGAGTCAAGAAACCAGGTCCCCATGACTATATTAACAATAATAAGAACAGTAAACCTTAGAGTAAGGAGCAGGAATGCTTTATGTGGAAACCTCCTTGCTCAAGGAAGGAGAAAACCACGACTTGTCACATAGGATTTCTCAACAACTTCCACACTAACTTCAAGCAACTTGTGAATACAGACTCCGGTAATCACAAAGGATTAAACTCTTAACCATATACCTTGTAACACCTCTATTACAAGTCTCTGAACAATAGCCCTATTGCCCATCTAAGTTGCTCAGGCTTGGGCGCGGGTGTTTGATACGGGTGCGGATTCAAAGGTCAAATCCTTCATGATCTAATTTTTAAGATTCGGGGATATGGATCCATATATGGATACGGGTGCAGGGATTCACCTAAAAATAATCAAAATATGTAAAAATTAGAGTTATAAAACCTAAATTATGAGATATTATGAGGAGAACTTAGGAGAATCTTGGAATGAGATTAAAGAAAAAGGAGTGACATAGAAATTTCTATATAAAAGGTAGTCCATTTTCTTCAATTTCACCTTAGCTTTTGTATTGATTACAGAAATCATAAAAATTGTCCGGACTTTTCCCATCGATTTTGGTCAAAGTACCCAAAATCGATTGACCAAATTGGACACGGACCCCACACCCACACCCATGTCGTGTCGACACGGGTGCGGCACCAAAAGTGAAGAGTCCAAGCAACTTAGTTGGCCACTATATTAACTACCTCTAGGTAACATAGACTTCAATCAAATACACCACAACTAACTCTAGCCATGAACTCGACTTCACAATGAATACAACTGAAATGATCTATGTTCCTTTATAGCATAGGAATAAATCTTACAATGTTTGACCACAATATACTAAACTCAAATGACAAAGTGAGACTCTTTGCCTGATCACTCGATCAGTCCCTTGCTGTTCGTTAGAGCGTAATGCTTTCTTGAGAGGATGACTTTTGCTTTGAATATTCTTGATTGCAAAAACTAGGTTGTTTCTTGTCAAAGTGCCCAATATAAGATGGACAAAAACAACCTAGTTGTAAGCCATTGGTTGAACTCTTTGCACCTCTGCTGTCGTGTCCACCTACCATAGGTGTGGCAGCTTTACAGTTGCACTCCATTGGCACCTGGATGACTCTTACTTGAGGGATCAGGTCGCTCTACCAGATTCCATAGTTTGTTAATTCATCAAAACATTAGAATATAACACAACAAGTTACTAATATTAATAAAACCTTACCTTATTAAAAAAGTAGGAAGGACTTGTTTGATGTACATACCATAATGCTACTGTAGCTGACAGCTTTGTATCTGTTGTCTGTTTTCAAGGAGCATCACCCTTAATTTCCTTATGGATAAGCTGTTAGAAAATCAATGGGCTAACAGGTTTGAGACAATGTAAAGATTTCTGCAATGCTCAATTTTTGCAGGACGACTCTTGGAAATGATGCAGAAACATTGTTCCCTGATTGTTGTGAATGAATGACATATTGATCTTGAATTATTTTTATTTGCATAAGTTGTTGATCATTAATTCATTTTCAACTGCAATTTAGCCTAGTGGCAAAAGAAGAAAAGTTGAACCAAATCAGAAATTGAAATCTAAAAGTTTTAACTGTAGAGCACAAACCTTCTTAAGTTTTATGCTGTCAATGTGAGCCTATTCTAGACAAAACTTTAAACTGTCAATTTGTCAAGTCATGCCTGAGTATCCACAATCCATTTTCATGTTATACTTTAAAGTGCAGAACTCAGGAGAAGCGTCATAATTTCTTGTTTAGCTACTCAACAGCTTTTCTCTTGCCTTAACCTCAGTGAAGCTTCTTGATTGGGGAGAAGAAGGCCAGAGATCTCAGGCTGAGGTTTCTTCAGTCAGAACAGCTTTTTCACAAGAAGTTTCCGTTTGGCACAGACTTGATCATCTTAATGTCACAAAAGTAAGATACTTATTTCACCAACACAATGGCTCTTTACTCTCTTTGTCAATCTTCTTCTTCGTGGTAATATATACTACATTGAAAAAACAGCTTTTGTCATCCTGCCGCCACAAAATAGAAAATGGATGCAAATTTCTGTAAATGATGGTGTTATATATGCTGAAATTGCTTTCGTAAGTTCTACCTATTACCAAAATAATATAAAATTAAAACTAATTACAAAAAGCTTTGGGTTCAGTAGTAATCCAAATTACTCTTTGAATTCATTGCTACATATCTAACTGAACTATGAAGGAGGTTTATTGATTCTTGAATTGGTCACAACATTATGAAGTTTAAGTAAAAATTAATTTCCATAGCAAATCACAACATTTTGTCCAAGTGCGCTGTTTTCTGAATAATTTTGTATTTAGTTTCGACATAGATGTGTTAAAGTGGCATGGGATCTTTAATTTGATGCTTTGAAATTTTTTATCTGGAGCTCTTAAGCGTTCGGCTTGCAAGAATATTAAAAATCTGGGATGATTAGACATTTCTAATGGCTAATCCTTTTGCAGTTTATAGGAGCTGCAATGGGCACACAGGATCTTAACATACAGACTGAGAATGGTTTCATTGGCATTCCACGAAATCTTTGTTGTGTAGTGGTTGAATACCTTCCTGGGGGTACTCTCAAATCATTTCTCATCAAGAACCATAGGAGGAAATTGGTCTTCAAAGTTGTGGTCCAACTGGCGCTGGATCTAGCACGGGGGTGAAATTTCATAATGCTTACTCCTCTTTTTTCATATTTGTTAACAGCATGTGTTTGACACTTCCATGTTCAAAATCCATTCTTAGGTTAAGCTATCTTCATTCTGAGAAGATCGTCCATAGGGATGTCAAAACAGAGAACATGCTTCTTGACAGGAATCGTACTCTAAAAATAGCTGATTTTGGTGTTGCTCGTGTTGAAGCTTCAAATCCTAATGATATGACTGGTGAGACTGGAACCCTAGGTTACATGGCACCTGAGGTATGTGCTTGACTTATGAAACTCACATGCGTCATACTTAAATATATGTTGTCTCCTCTCATTAACTTTCCTTCTACTTATCTTTATCGTGGTGTACAGGTTCTTAACGGCAACCCCTATAACCGGAAGTGTGATGTATATAGCTTTGGCATATGCCTCTGGGAGATATATTGCTGTGACATGCCATATCCAGATCTGAGCTTCTCAGAAGTGACAACAGCTGTTGTCCGACAGGTAGAAATATATATACTGAAATAAAGTGAATACACGTCTTTGTTCGTTGAAGAGCAAAAAATGTTTGAAAGTCACAACTCTGCTACGAATTTGCAGAATTTGAGGCCAGAGATACCTCGTTGTTGCCCTAGTTCTTTGGGAAATGTAATGAAGCGGTGTTGGGATGCTAGCCCTGACAAACGACCAGAAATGGACGAAGTGGTAACCTTGTTGGAAACAATTGACACTTCAAAGGGGGGTGGGATGATCAAAGATCAACGAAAGGGATGCCTATTCTTCAGGAAACGAGGTCCTTGAGAAGAGATCTCCAGATAGAAATGGCTCGCAGATTAGAACTGTGGATCTGGATTTATTGAGGAGAAAATAATGAAAAAACAAGGAGCATAGTTTTATTAGAAGATTTAAGATGTCAAGTTTTTAGGAATTGGAAGTTAAAGTTGGTTAGGTAAAAGAAGCTCAGATATATACATGCATTCATTCATCAGCTCATGCATGTACAGCTCTGTACCTTTTCATCTTTGAAATCAATTGTCTTTTAAACACAATTGACCGGTTGGTCCTAGTTTGAGCAAGCTCCAACCTACGCAAGGTAGAACATCTAGCAGCGGTGGATCCAAGATTTAGACTTGATGATTTCAATGTTTAATGTTTTACTAGCACTTAACACATTATACTTTTAAATTTGTGTTTGGAATGTAATATTTGTTGAATTTTAGTGGTTCTTTTTACGTACATGTTTCGTGTTGAAAATACTGAGTTCAAGTGAATCCGTTGTTCAAAAGTTCCGTCTTCCACTAAGGTCTAGTAATTGAAAAGCAGGAGTTAGTTCGCATGCACTCTGTAGAACTCGTGTATTTATGATAGAACTTCCACATCTTTTTCTTTTTTTTAAATAGGAGACTAAATCTTCTTGCGTATGAAGAGGGTGTGATGTAGAAGATCATTGAACCATAATATTTATTTATCTTTCTTAATAAGAAGCTTGGATGGTCACTTTTGACTTTTGGGTAATTGGTCACCAACTCACCATAATCTTGTTTTGTCTTATAGAAATCTTTTAATATATCTAGTTAGTTTTCATAGTCATTATTCCCAGGAATATAATTTATAGTACCTATTAAAAGACATGGAAGATGTATGCTTTTAGAAAGAAAAAATAATAATTGAAAATCAATATTTAATTATTGAGTTCTCAGACAATTTTTTTTTTCTTGTTCTTTAATTTGTTTGTTTTTTCTTTTTATTATTCATCACTAATCGAATTTAATAAGGTCTTGTCTTGAGTATGAATATTTGATATATATTATGGAACAAATAGTCAAATTTATATTTTCTAATAACTGATTATATCATTTTATTTTAGCAGTTTCGTAATTTTTTTTAATCTTTTTTTTTTTGCTCTCGTGATTCTTCATTAACTGCTAGAAAGTGTCAGATTTGAGTTGTGAACTCGTGATAAGTCGTAGGATCCAAAAATTAGAATCAAAGTGAAAAAGAAAACACAAATATAAGTTGGTTGTTACGTTGTCCTTAGAGATTCGATCACATTGTTGGTTAATTTCATCTATTGAAGTTGCTAACAAAGCTGAGATAAATTTTTCATATGTTATGACTTTGTCTAGGGGTGTCAAATGGGTGGATTGGATTGAAATTAGGGCAAAGGACATAAATCACATACTTTTAAGGTAAAATTATCATTTGTCCCTTATAAGTTTATAATTATAGAAATTTCTCAAACGGATACAATAATATAAGCGCTAATACATTAATCTGATGCGCGAGATACATTAATCGTTAAGTAAGATACATTATATTTTATACATGATACACTAATCTGATGTACATTTTATACATGATACACTAATCTGATGCGTGAGATACACTAATCTGATGCGCGAAAATGAGGGATTTTGGGGGTTTGTAAAACTAATAGAGGATAATGGTAATAAGAGAACTTAAAGGTGGGATTTCTGTCATTTTTCCTTGAAAAATTAAAGATAATAAAATAGGTTGAAATAAAAATTAGGTTGGGTCCTGATCTGCCCAAGTTTACTTTGGGCTCAAATGAGCTAAAAACGGGTTGAGTCTTGATCCGTTCAATTTGACCCACTTATTATCAATAATTTTATGTGAAATTAAGCTCATGTCCCATAAAAGAAAAATAATTACAAATAAATACCCTTTTCCAGTTTATACCTCAAAACTATCGATATTGGGGAAGGATCTCCTCTGCAATTACAATCTCTTCCCAAATTCTCTTGTTCCTTAGTTCTCCTTCTTCATAAATTCTTCTTCTTCTTCGGTTCTCCTTTCCTAGTACCCCTTCTTCCCCAGTTTTCCTTCTTCTCCACTTCTCATTCTTCCCTAATTCTTCTTCTTCGCCAATCCAATTCAAATCAACACTCGATTCCCTCCTTCTTCCCCAATTTATATATAAATTTTGAATTAGAAAATGAAAAGCTACGTAATGCAATCTGCGTTCATTTATTTGTAATTTACTAACGTAGAAAACTTTCATGAATTAAGTTCATTTTTAAGAATATATTTTTTGCTCTCGTGGAACATGAGAAACGTCTTTGTTAGTACTATTCTTGAGGACTTAGGTGCTAATGGGCAAATGTCAACTACCCAACAAATGATGGAGTAAGTTACCTCTTGAATAGTTATTTCAATTACGATACAAGGTCAGGACTCACCATGGACATTCTGAAGTAGATATTTAACCTTTAGCAACACAACATCAGCCTCTTTATTTGTTGTGTCAAGCACGCACACATTGAGGAATAATCATACATTTAGGGGAAATTTCACATATACTATATATACTATGATGATATCATAAAGGTTTTCTAAGTCATTTGATGGTATATGAATGATATACTATCACAGTATATTCATATATTATCATGATATTGATATAGTATAATTGAGGAACAATCACTATTTCACAAAGTCAATCCGTAATCCATAATGTGGAACTTCTAAATCCTCAATGATACCATAATTGTGTATATGAGATACTGTTAAGGGGTCGTTTGGTAGAGTGTATTAGGAAAAATAATGCATGTATTATATCAATAGTATCTAACTAATATGAACACATGAAACAGAAGCTTCAAGAAAGTATAAGATCACATGCATACAGAGGAGCGAAAAATTATGTTTTCAAAAGAAAATAGCCAAAAATTAAAGGTTATTAAAATAGTGGAATGGTATTTTAAGGTACATGAAAACTAGGAGGAACCTGAAATTAACCAATTTCGTCCTGATTCAACCTGCTTGTCCTTCTGACCATGTAAATTAAACAATATATTTTTCTTTGAATACCCTTTCAACCTACTATATTAGTAGCTGGTTTTTTTTTCAAAAATGTAGTTCAAACAACAACAAAAAATCAATATTGAAAGCTTACCCTAAATTTTCAACCTTCGTGAACTGCTAATTTCACGGCAGCATCAAAGAATTCGGCAACTTAAATTCTTTCTCAAGAATCACCTGAAAGTTGTGATATCACAGGAAAATTAAATCACCTCAAAGTAGAAGATAAATCAATTTTTTTGGGGGAAAATACTACATGAAAAAAAGATATTACGGGGGAAACTATCTACTCACCTAAGACCATCGTTCTGTTGGAGAATAAAGAAAGAAGAAAAACGAATAAGTAGATAAAAGAAGAATTGCAGAGAACTTTCACGTTATATTTCTGATATTCTTATTGTAAAGAAAATACACAGGACACTTTAAATGGAAATTAAGACTCAACCACCTAAGAGAAACATGACCCACTAAATTATCCACAACTGTAACATCTCGCAATTTGAAATAACTAGTTGGGCTGTTTGAATAAGGAAAGCCTAATCCGGATTTGGAAGGGTAATTTACACTTTTCCTTACCTAATTATACTAATTCGTTTTTAGGAGTTAATTGGGGTAAAAATCAGATTTTAACCAGTTTAGAAAAGTTGAAGTTTCATGCTAGGGCTTGAAGAAAAGAGAAAAGAAGAGAAAGGAGAAGAGAAAAAGCAAGATTCGCCAAAAACTATCGGTTTTGGTTGTGGATTTCGCCAAGGAATTGATCCTACAAGGTATGTGAGTCTTTCATAGCATTGGGTTCGTTCACCCACGCGCCAAACATTCTTAGTTCAATGACATTCGTCCTAAAAGAGTTTGAAAGTTGATGCTCTTGATATGTATTCTTGAATTTGAATGTCATCCTTGAATTGGGCTGAATTGAGGAGTTTCTGAGATCTTTACATTAAGTTTTAGAGTTATTTTTGAGTTAGGTTCTTGAGTACATATGTTGGGTATCTGAATCTAAAATGAATTTGAGAACAATAGTTGAGTTTAGGCAAATTGAGTCTAGAAAACGAAGAAGGAAGAGTCGAGCAGGTTTTGGCACGCAAGTCCGCATCGCAGACTTGCTCCCTCAGTGAATAAAAGTCAGCTCCGCGTCGTGGTTAGAACGCGGACTCCTCTATCTCAAAATTTATTTTCACGATCAATTATTTAAATGAAACTCCGCGTCGTGGACTTGTTCCAAGAGGGTTATTTCTTGATCTTTTCTCATGTTTAGCTATCTACAAAAACTCCTAAACATCATGAGATCTTTCCTTTCACAAATCAAAATCCTTGAATCCATCATTCAATTCAAGGAAAGTTAAGAGTCAATTCAACTAAAGTTAAGAGTCAAGTCAAGTGAAGTTAAGAGTCAAGTTAAGAGAAGTTTATAAAATTTTCAAAAGTCTTTCACAAACGTTTTAACTTTG
>NW_006238950.1:1794456-1798271 GCF_000226075.1 Solanum tuberosum | reverse complement strand
GGATGCGAGTTCATATTAACTCAAGTCTCCATAAACCATGTAGCCATCATGGGTAGTAAAGGATCATACTTTTTAGATGACTCATTAAGATGCTTTTAGCATAGACTAGTGGATCCACTAAGTTAAATCTTTTCATATATTGTATCTGTTTCATTGCTTTATATTAAGTTCAAGTTATTCATGAGTTGAGAAAAACCAAGGTAAGTGTTTCTTTCAGAATCTTTTCAAGCCTATGTTATGTTTAGCATTCCAACTTGCATACTCGTACATTCAATGTACTAATGCCAGTTGGCCTGCATCGTATTATGATGCAGATGGAGGTAACCAGGATCAGCACGCAACGCCTCTTAGAGTCTGTTGGTGTGTCTCCTTGCATTCTGGAAGACTCTTTTTACTTTGCTTTCAGTATTTTATTGTTAGGATGATCGAGGTCTTGTCCCGACATCCCTCCTTGTTTTAGAGGCTTCATAGACACTTAGTAGTTCATTTGTCTTTACAGTATCATTCAGATGTTGTTTAAGATTTCAGTTGCCATTTTGGAAAAGTTTTATATCTCTTTAAAAGTTATGTTTTGAGATTATCTTGTTAAGTTAAGTCTTCCGCTGAGTAAGTAAGCCAGGCCAAGGGTTCTCTTGGGGCCAACAATGGTTCTCGAGTGCCTGCCACATCCGGGGTGTAGGCTCGGGGCGTGACAAACTTGGTATCAGAGCACAGAGTTCAAGAGTCCTAGGGAGTCTATGAAGTCGTGTCTGTAGAGTCCTAGTTATCGGTGTGAAGCGCGCCACATCTATATTTAGGAGGATGCAACACTTAGGAAAATTTCTCACTTCTTTCACACTCATTTCGTGCGTTAGAGTTTGATCTGCAAAAAGTTTCCTTCTAATTCGTACTTGCGTGTGTTTTTAGATAATCATGCCTCCATGAAGAACTGTCAGAAATAGCCCTGCTAGGCATAATATTGAGGAGCAAGAGTTACTGAATACACCTGAAGTGCAACCATAATGGGAAGTTACAAATGTTAAGTTCCGTGACGCTATCCGGATGTTGGGCCAAGTTGTGACCAACCAAGCTGGGCAACAAAGAGGGAATCGTTAAGAAGTAGCTGACACTTCGAGGATCCACGAGTTCTTTAGGATGAATCCTCCAAGTTTCACAGGTTCGAGCACTACAAAGGATCCCGAGAATTTTATTGAGGAACTGAAGAAGGTATTTGAGGTTATGCATGTTGCCGATACTGAGCGAGTTGAACTAGTTGCATATCAATTGAAGAGTGTGGCTAGGACTTGGTTTGAGCAGTGGAAAGAGGGTAGAGATGATGATGCACCACCTGCACATTGGGCTAGTTTTGAGGAGGCCTTCTTGGGGCTTTTCTTTCCCCGAGAACTGAAAGAAGCTAAGGTATGAGAATTTCTTACCCTTAATCAAGAGTCACTGAGTGTTCATGAGTATGGGTTGAAGTTCACCCAACTATCCCGATATGCTTCGGAGATGGTTGCGGATATGAGGAGTAGAATGAGTCTATTTGTTGCTGGGTTATCCCGTCTATCAAGCAAAGAGGGCAAGACAACAATGCTAATTGGGGACATGGATATATCGCGGTAGATGGTGTATGTGCAGCAGGTTTAAGAAGAGAAGCTAAGGGATAGGGAAGAGTTCAGAAATAAGAAATCTAAGACAGGGAATGAGTCCGGGAAGCAGGAGGGTAATGTGAACCGTTTTTCCTTTCAGCAAAAGCAAAAGGGACCGCTACATCATCTGCTAGTGCTCCTGCACCCAGAAACAGAGGTGAGCATAATGGTTAGAATTCGCAGAACTTCAGAGCTAGACCTGCACAGTCTCAAGGAAGTGTGGCACAAGGAGGTAACTGGCTCCTGCATGTGCTAGGTGTGGTAGAACCCACCCAGGTAAGTGTCGTGATGGCCAGACAAGTTGCTTCAAGTGTGGACAAGAGGGTCACTTTGTGAAAGAGTTCCCAAAGAACAGGCAAAGTAGTGGAATCAGGGCAATAGGGCCAAATCTTCATCAGTTGCTCCACCAGACAATGTTGCAACTAGAGAAGCTACTTCCGGTGCTAGCGGAGAAGCAAACCGTCTTTATGCGATCACTAGTCTCCAAGACTAAGAGAACTCTCCAGATGTTGTCACTGGTATAATCAAAGTCTTTGGTTTTGATGTTTATACTTTGCTAGACCCAGGAGAAAGTTTATCTTTTGTAATCCCTTATGTTGCAAATAAGTTTGATGTTCTTCCTGAGAAACTCTGTGAACCCTTTTGTGTTTCTACACCTGTTAGGGAGTCTATTCTAACTGAGAGTGTATATCCTGATTGTGTCATTTCCATCAATCACAAAGACACCATGGCTGATTTGATTGAGTTAGACATGGTAGATTTTGATGTCATTTTAGGTATGGACTGACTTCATGCCTGTTATGCCTCCATTTATTGTAGAACTCGAGTTGTTAAGTTCTGAATTCCTAATGAGCCAGTCTTAGAGTGGAAAAGTAGTTCAGCAGTGCCTAAGGGTCGTTTCATTACGTACCTTAAGGCAAGAAAGTTGGTTTCTAAGGGTTGTGTCTATCACTTAGTCCGAGTTAATGATTCAAGTGTTGAGATACCTCTCATTCAGTCAGTTCCTATAGTAAAAGAGTTTACAGAAGTCTTTCCGGATGATCTACCCGGATTCCCTCTTGAGAGAGAGATAGACTTCGGTATAGATGTTCTTCCAGATACTCATCCTATATCTATTCTGCCATATAGAATGGCACCAGCAGAGTTGAAAGAACTTAAAGAGCAGTTGAAAGATCTCCTAGATAAAGGTTTTATTTGACCAAGTGTCTCACCTTTGGGTGGTCTGGTCTTATTTGTAAGAAAGAAAGATTGTTCCCTTAGGATGTGTATAGATTACCACCAATTGAACAAGGTTACCATCAAGAAAAAGTATCCTCTTCCTCGAATCAATGATCTTTTCTATCAGCATCAAGGTGCTTCTTGTTTTTCTAAGATTGACCTTAGGTCTGGCTACCATCAGTTGAAAGTAGGGGAGTGTGATATTCCCAAGACAGCATTCAGGACCCGTTATGGTAATTATGAGTTTCTGGTCATGTCGTTCGATTTGACTAATGCACATGCAGCATTCATAGACCTTATGAATAAAGTTTTCAAACCTTATTTAGATATGTTTGTTATCGTCTTTATTGATGACATACTAATCTATTCAAGGAATGAAGAAGAGCATGCTATCCATCTCAGAATAATTCTTCAGACTTTGAAAGATAAGGAGTTATATGTTAAGTTCTCTAACTGCAAGTTTTGGCTTGAGTCTGTGACATTCTTGGGTCACATAGTTTCTGGTGATGGAATTAGAGTTGATACCTAAAAGATTGAGGCAGTGCAGAGTTGGACTAGACCCACATCTCCTACTGATATTAGGAGTTTCTTGGGCTTGGCTAGATATTATAGAAGGTTTGTAGAGGGGTTCTCATCTATTTCATCCCCTTTGACCAAGTTAACTTAGAAGACAGTGAAGTTTCAATGGTCTGAAGCTTCTGAGAAAAGCTTTCAGGAATTGAAAAGGAGGTTGACTACTGCCCTAGTGTTGACCTTACCAGAAGGTACTCAATGTTTGTGGTGTATTGTGATGTATCTCGAGTTGGTTTGGGTTGTGTATTAATGCAGAATGGCAAAGTTATAGCTTATGCCTCCAGACAGTTAAAAGTCCATGAGAAGAATTACCCCACCCATGACTTAGAGTTGGTTGTGGTAGTATTTGCATTATTTGTATGGTGTGCATGTTGATGTATTCACTGATCATAAGAG
>NW_006238950.1:1788405-1794095 GCF_000226075.1 Solanum tuberosum | reverse complement strand
ATTTTTCTTGAATTGAAGGCAAATGTTCATAAGCAAAAGTATTATGTTTTGAATAGATTGTGTGTACCAATGGTGGATGGACTCCAAGAAAGAATCATGGAGGAAGCTCATAGCTTTAGATATTCCATTCATCCGGGTTCCACGAAGATGTATCGTGACTTGAGAGAAGTGTATTGGTGGAATAGCATGAAGAAGGGCATTGCAGAATTTTGTCGTTAAGTGTCCGAATTGCCAACAAGTCAAAGTAGAGCACCAAGGCCCCGGTGGTTTGGCTCAGAATATAGAACTTTCGGAATGGAAGTGGGAGATGATTAATATGGATTTCATCACAGGTTTACCAAGGTCTCGCAGGCAACATGATTCCATTTGGGTGATTGTCGATAAAATGACAAAATCAACCCACTTTTTGCCGGTGAAGACTACCCATTCAGTAGAAGATTATGCTAAGCTATATATTCAAGAAGTGGTAAGACTTCATGGGTTCCAATGTCCATTATTTCAAACAGAGGTGCGCAATTTACTGCACAGTTTTGGAAGTCTTTTCATAAAGGCTTGGGTTCAAAGGTGAACTTGAGTACTGTTTTTCATCCTCAGATTGATGGGCAAGCAGAGCGCACCATTCAGACCCTAGAGGATATGAATTGACTCTTAACTTTCCTTGAATTGAATTATGGATTCAAGGATTTTGATTTGTGATAGGAAAGATCTCATGATGTTTAGGAGTTTTTGTAGATAGCTAAACATGAGAAAAGATCAAGAAATAACCCTTTTGGAACAAGTCCGCGATGCGGAGTTTCATTTAAATAATTGATCATGAAAATAAATTTTGAGACAGAGGAGTCCACGTTCTAACCACGATGCGGAGCTGACTTTTATTCACTGAGGGAGCAAGTCTGCGATGCGGACTTGCGTGCCAAAATCTGCTCGACTCTTCCTTCTTCGTTTTCCAGACTCGATTCGCCTAAACTCAACTATTGTTCTCAAATTCATTTTAGATTCAGATACCCAACATATGTACTCAAGAACCTAACTCAAAATAACTCTAAAACTCAACGTAAAGATCTCAGAAACTCCTCAATTCTGCTCAATTCAAGGACACTTAATGTAAAGATCTCAGAAACTCCTCAATTCAGCCCAATTCAAGGATGACATTCAAATTCAAGAATACATATCAAGAGCATCAACTTTCAAACTCTTTTAGGACGAATGTCGCTGAACTAAGAATGTTTGGCGCATGGGTGAACGAACCCAATGCTATGAATGACTCACATACCTTGTAGGATCAATTCCTTGGCGAAATCCACAACCAAAACCGATCGTTTTTGGCGAATCTTGCTTTTTCTCTTCTCCTTTCTCTTCTTTTCTCTTTTCTTCAAGCCCTAGCATGAAACTTCAACTTTTCTAAACTGGATAAAATCTGATTTTTACCCCAATTAACTCCTAAAAATGAATTAGAATAATTAGGTAAGGAGAAGACTAAATTGCCCTTCCAAATCCGGATTAGGCTTTCCTTATTCAAATAGCCCAACTTCCAAAGGGCATAACTCAGTCATACGAATTCGGAATCGCGCAAACTCCGTGGAGTTGGAAAGGTTATTCCAAGAGATTTCCAACCATATCTCGAAATACACCTAACGCATCTTGAGCTGGGAGTTATGGTCGTTTGAATTTGACCAAAACTCAACTTATTCTAGCTTAACAAAATTTCCAGATTTTTGTTCTTTCCAAAAATGACTATTTCCAATTATTTGCTTCTCCCTAGTTATTTCAAATTGCGAGATGTTACAGTTGTGGATAATTTAGTGGGTCATGTTTCTCTTAGGTGGTTGAGTCTTAATTTCCATTTAAAGTGTCCTGTGTATTTTCTTTACAATAAGAATATCAGAAATATAATGTGAAAGTTCTCTGCAATTCTTCTTTTATCTACTTATTCGTTTTTCTTCTTTCTTTATTCTCCAACAAAACGATGGGCTTAGGTGAGTAGATAGTTTCCCCCGTAATATCTTTTTTCATGTAGTATTTTCCCCCAAAAAAATTGATTCATCTTCTACTTTGAGGTGATTTAATTTTCCTGTGATATCACAACTTTCAGGTGATTCTTGAGAAAGAATTTGAGTTGCCAAATTCTTTGATGCTGCCATGAAATTAGCAGTTCACGAAGGTTGAAAATTTAGGGTAAGCTTTCAGTATTGATTTTTGTTGTTGTTGTTTGAACTACATTTTTGAAGAAAAAAAATCAACTACTAATATAGTAGGTTGAAAGGGTATTCAAAGAAAAATATATTGTTTAAGTTACATAGTCAGAAGGACAAGCAGGTTGAATCAGGCGAAATGGTTAATTTCAGGTTCTCCAGTTTTCATGTCCTTAAAATACCATTCCACATTTTTTAATAACCTTTAAATTTTTTGGCTATTTTCTTTTGAAAACATAATTTTTCGCTGCTCTGTATGCATGTGATCTTATACTTTCTCGAAGCTTCTATTTCATGTGTTCATATTAGTTAGATACTATTGATATATAGTGTTAGAAATATTTTTCATCTGATCAATCCAGAATAATAAAAATAATAATAACGAAACAGGATCTCAGAAGACAGGCGGTAGTCCGTGCGGTCATCTTCAATCTAGCTTGTTAACATCCGAATTCAAGGAATAAATTTGAATCGAAATACAAACAGATTTATAAATAGTTTGATGACTGTATGGAAGGAAAGACTCCTTTTACCCAAGCAAAGGGTCTGTCGAAATTCAAATACGTATTATTAGTGAGTCCCTTGTGTCTAGCAGTTCTAACAGAGTATAAAGTGCCCTTTTTCACTCTTTATCGGGCTAAGACCACGGTTGGCTAGACGGAGTCACTAAGATAAAGCCACTAACTTGTTGTATTGAATCTGACTGTACCACCATCTCGGAACCAAGTCAAGAAACCAAATATAAATTTATGCATATTTAGATAAAGTCTAGATATTTCATAATCATTTCATCTTGTTCTTCTTCATCATGATTAGAAATTTTTCTAGCCATATTCTTTACTGAGGTCGAATCATCAGTCATAATTCCTTTATTAGGAATTGATTTATAATCTTTAATGGTTTTTCTAATTAGATCCAGCAGTTCTTGTCCGTATATAGACTTCGTTTGAGGATCTTTCTTCATCAACTTATCCCAAAAATTATTGCAATAAGTTCTGTATAAGCAGGGGATTTGTTCCTCAGTGAAATCTACTTCCGGAACCTATTTGTGAAAGAATTCTATAAAGAAATAAATCTGTTCAATTTGTTGAAATTAACAAATATGTTTTTGATGATATAACTTGTTGAAATCTGGGGAAATTTTGACCCATTCCTTGTATAACTTGAGAAATGGTTCAGGTAATATTTTTATAGTTGGCCCGTGGTATGACCACCAGTTTAAAAACTGATTTGGTATAGGGTTAACAAATATCTTGGCACATACCTTAATAAACCAAGTATGTTTACGCCTTTCATTGTTATAACAGAGGACTTTATTAAATGCCTGATAATAATCCCAATAGGTAAAGTTTACTATGACTTTGTTTAGACTAAACTGTCTTTCAGTCATTGAGGAAGTACCCCAATCTTCAATATGAATGACGTGTTTTATAATCATTTTAGAGAAGTTATAAACATTCTCACTTGTATTATATCCTGAAAAAATGTTGAAATTCAATACCTGTGCTTATCAGCAGAGTCTCATAATATTTTTCGAGTTTTGTGTGACTCACCCGAGAAATAAAGCCCATTAACTAAATACCTCTGGAATATCTTCCAAGGTTCTTCTCTTCTCTGTATGTCAGAATTTTCTAAGAGAAATATCATTTCTCTTTTCTCTACCTTTTCATATGTTTTGATATCATCAAACTTCTTCTTTGGCGATTGAAGCAAAAGTATCACCTTGCTTTTGAGTTAGAAACTCCTATAATTAAGCATATAATGGATCACTCTCTGGAATATCTTCCAGATGTATTGATGACGAAGCTTTTTCTTGCACTTTAGAGTTTAAGTTATATAAACTCATTCCTCCTTTTTGTATAATTGGAGTACTAGATGATGAAGATCCGTATGACGATCTTGATGAACTTGGGGATGATCTTCCCCTTCCTCGTGGGTTTTTACCCCTTCCTCTTCTCTTAGTTACCCAAGGGTTTTCCATCCTGCAAATAAAGCATCGAGATTTATTCCCAATAAGCGTCATAATAAATATTAGCTTCTTCTATAGATAGGAAAAGGTACATCACCATTCCATCTATAATTTTCCAACAAATCAATTCTTTCAAATCTCGATTGAGAGGAAGAATCTTTAAAATAGTGATTAATCTTTTTTCAGTAAAGAAAAGAGAAATTGGAATATCATCAATCTCTGAATTGCAACTATACTCACTCATTTTGAATGTATTCTCTTGATAGGAAGTCTGGTGGAGAGTTATCACTTCTTTTCTTATATAGAATTTCGAAATCAAAAAGTGCTAGCTGTGTTTGCCACCTTGCAAACATTAATTTTGATGCATCATGTTTGAAATCTTTATCAAACATATATTTAACTGACTGAGCATCTATTTCTATCACAAATTTTTTATTGTAAAGATCATCCTGAAATTTTAAAACACATTTAACGATAATTAACATTTAATGAGCTACCGTTGCATGTTTTCTTTGAGCATCGCTCCATTTTCCTGAATGAAATTGAATAAGATATTTATTTTTATTATGCGGGTTGATCTGTTTTAATATTCCACTATAACCCATATTGGACGCATATGTTTCCACAATCTTTGGCCAGGCAGGATTAGCAAGGGTTAAGCAGGGTAGTGACTTAACTCTTTCTTTAATAGTTTTTACCAAATCGGTGAGACTATCAGTCCAGGGTCTTTTATGATTTTTTACCAAATCAGTGAGACTATCAGTCCAGGGCCTTTTATGATCTTTTTTTAGCGTGTCATATAACGGAGCTAAATTGCGAGAAAAATCTTTGTAGAAGGGAGAAATGTAATTTAAACTTCCCAAAAATCGTTGCAATTGCGTTCTATCAGTAATAATATCAGGAAATTTTGATGCGAATTCAATAGATCGTTGTATAGGAGTAATTATTCCTTGACAAATCAGATGACCTAAAAATCTGACTTCTGTTTGGAAAAGACTCATTTTTGGTTTAGAAATCACCAAACCATTTTGAATGACTATTTTTTGAAAATGTCTAAATGCTTAATATGCATTTCTAAGGTTTTTGAATAAACCAGAATATCATCAATATAAACTCCGATGAAATCCAAATAAGGATTAAAAATATCATTCATAATCTTTTGAAATTCGGAGGGAGCATATTTCAAACCAATGGGCATTACATTCCATTCGTATTGTCCAAATGGAACATTAAATGCCGTTCTATAAGAATGTTCTTTAAATATTTGAATTTGCCAATATCAAATTTTGAAAAGATATTAGCATCATATAATCTTGTTAATAAATCTCTTTTATTTGGAATAGGATATCTAATCCATTTTAAAAATTTATTTAAAGGTTTATAATTTATAACTAACCTGGGAACACCCCGTTCTTTTTCTGCTGCGTTATTAACATAAAAAGCAGTACACGACCAAGGTGACTTGGAAGGCTTTATCACACCCTTTTGTAATAAATTATCAATTTCTTTTTTGCAGAATTCAACCAGTT
>NW_006238950.1:1787214-1788116 GCF_000226075.1 Solanum tuberosum | reverse complement strand
AGTTGTTTTCTCAAAATATTTAGTAGGTACTAGACCTTCTTGAATGCAGCTTACATCAGCGCCACTATCAATCATAGCAATGTTAGTTATAGAAAAAGTATTATCAATTAATATAGTACATTTAACATACCATTTATGAGCTGTAACAATTTGTATCATTCCTAAAAACATATTTTGTTTCGAATCAATATTCAAAGTGTTGGCAAGAGTATTTTCTTCAGCAGTAGATTCATCAACCTTATTTTTTCCTTTGCTATTAGCAGACTCAATCTGAGTAAGACGGTGATCACAAATAATATGATTTTGTTTAAGAAATTTAATTTCTTCCTTCAAATGTTCAATTTCTCCTTTTAAATCATCAAAAGAGGTATCACGAATAACCATGGTTTGTTTAGAAAAAAGTCTATTATGAACTTCAGACAAGGAATAAGGAGCAGAATAATTAAACTCATTTTTAACCTTTTTATCATTAGAAATACTAGGTGAAGAGCTAGTCTTACTAGCAGCCAATTGAATGATCTTTTCACGAAGAGTATTATCAGTAACTTCTTTCAGAAGCTCAATCACATTGTCTGCAGTGATGGTAAACAAATTCATGTCTTCGAATTGAGACTGCAGTTTGTAGAATTCATCATGTTCACAATGACAAATATCACCATGACATTTGCAAGCATCATTCGAGTCTTGTTGAACCTTACTAGAAGACTCTGGTTACTCATCCTCTGTTGCATAACTTGCTTCAATATCATCATAATCTAATTCGGAACCAGAAGTATATAGAAAACTATAAATCTTCTCTTGAATATCATCATCAAGTTCTAGAGTCTTAAGCTTTTCCAGCTTACAATTTGGAGCTATATGCCCAAATTTTCCACATTTATAACACTTAATCTTATCAAGAT
>NW_006238950.1:1762631-1787208 GCF_000226075.1 Solanum tuberosum | reverse complement strand
TTGACCTATTCTTAGTAAATCTATGAGATTTACGATGAGCCGTACGCTCATCTCTTTCTTCTCTAGTCCTTCTTCTATATCTTCTTTTCTTATGATGAGATCTATGAGATTCTGATTTAGAAGTTTCTCGGTTGGTGCTTTTTGAAGCATCCGGTAAACCGAATTGAGTACAAAAATCTCCTAATTGAGACTTTTCTCTAAGCTTATCCATCTTAAGCTGTCTTGAGAGTTTTAACTCTTTGCACAAATTTATGCCTTCTTGCATACAAGCCCCAATAAGCTTTCCGTAAGTAAAATTACTATAGGGAATAATTCCTTGCGGATATCTAAGAGTCTTTTTCACTCTTTTTGCAAATAAAGGAGGTAAACCATCAATAAATTTGGCTTTCCAGAATTCTAAACCATTTTCGGGAAGTTCCATTACCCGACTTAAATAAGTATCTTTATACCATCTAAACTCACCTAAATGTCTACATCTAAGACCATTTAGTAAAGATCTAATGGTTTCATATTGGTTGATAAATCTACTACTAAAATGTTCTAGGATGGTTAAGACTAAGGTATAAACAGTGTCTTCTCTATTTTTGACCAAAGCAAAACCTAGGTTATCAACTCCTTCAGTTGTAGCTTTAGCATTTATGACTGCTGCTTCTGCATCAAGGGTCATATAATTATCCCACCAACCTCTTAATTGACCCGTGAAACCTGCAATAATCATCTTGCAAATAGTCATGTCAGTGTTATTAACATTCTTGTAGATGGTAGCATACATAAGCATCCTATGAACTAAAATAGTTAACTGTCTATCAGTCAAACCATCGAGATTCCATTCATAAATCTCGCTTCCACTATAAGAGGTGTTAGTTTGATTCCAATCTCTTTCCTCTATTAAGACATCTTGAGGAGTTGGTCTAGGATAGTAGTACGTTTGCATACTAGGTTTTCTAGCATACGTATTACCACTATTCTTCTTTGGATAACCATGAAGTTTATTAACTTCCATTTCCACTTGTGTCTTGAAATCGAAAGTGGCTTCCATTTCATCTGCAAAAATCTTCAGCGAGGCTTATAGGTTTTGCACTCGCACCAAATTCTGAAAACTTTTTATCTAAAAGGCTTACAAGATCATGAAGAGGTCTAAGAATAATATCCTGAATCTCAGGAGATCTTTGAATAGGAACATTAGGCTGTTTTGACGTAGATGCCTGTTCAGAGACTTGTTTCGCAGATTTCAACTTATCATCAATTTGAATAATCAGATTAGTTAGGTCATCTATTTTTTTATCGAGAGAACAAATATGTTCACCAATAACTTTAACATAAAGAGCCAAATAATTATTTTGCGAAATAAGACGATTGATTTCATTAATACTTACTGCAGCAACCTCATTATCAATAAATTTTTGGAACGCAGTAAAAGTAATACCTGTATTATTTGGTAAAATAAACGGAGCTTAGGGAGGATAAATAGATTTAAGAATATTACCTGATTCATCTTTGTAAGATCGTTAAAGGTAAATAAGTGGTTATAAACCAAGGCACAAAGAACATAATATGATTATGTAAAGCACAATTTTCATAAAATTCTTGAGAAATATTATTTAAATCTTCTTCACTATAAGTGTCAAAAAACCAAGTTTTAAACCGGTTCCATTTTTCATTCGAAAATTCATTTTGAATATATTTTCTGGCCAGTGAACCTGGACTAAAATCAATTTGGTGTTCACTCATCATTAAGCATCATTTAAATTGAAATCCATCTCGGATGCAGAAGGAATATCCTTATCAGAAATAACAGAAGATTTATCATTTGTTTCAACAATGTTTAATCGAGGATCAATTTTAATTTTGGATTTTTCCGCAGATATAACAGTTGATAAAGTATGTAAAGAAGAAGCGCGATTCCTAGCTGGACCATAAAAAGGTTCTATCGGGGAAATATGTTGAATAGCCAGTACTTCTATCAGAAGCAAAAGAATGTCTATTATAAGGAATACTTTTATCATCAAACTGCATACAAATTTTTTCCATCGGAATTTTGAATAATATGAAAATATTCAGAATTAGTGACAACATCTGTCATTTGTTCAGGAGGTATAACAGAATCTAGAATCCAAGTAGTAGGAAAATTAATTTCTTCCCATTTTATTGGTCTTCTAGTAGTGACCTTAGATCTGGCGAAATTACTTTCTACCAAAAATAGTTTGATTAGATGTATCATATAATTTACATCTAGGGTTCAAAGTAGCAAGTAATTTAAAATAATTCTATAAGACAAGCAGATTAATTCAGAACCAGGTGCATAGCTATAACCATGCGTTTTAACATTCAGAGTTAAAGCATCTAGGATATTAGGATCAGTCAAAGATAATTGCAAATTAGGCTGAGCATTAAAAGAAACTGGGCCATAAGCCACTGTAGATTCTATCGAACCCACCAAAGACTGTCGAAAATTTAGATTTCTCGCATCACGAAGAGCAGCTAAGAAAGTCTCTGCTAACCCTTTAAGAGTCAAAGGCTTGAAAGCAATTTGAGATGATAAGATCTAGAAAAAGGACTAGAGAAGAAAGAGATGAGCGTAGGGCTCATCGTAAATCTATGAGATTTACCAAGAATAGCTCAAGACGAGATCTTGATAAGATTAAATGTTATAAATGTGGAAAATTTGGGCATATAGCTCCAAATTGTATTGAGATTTATATAATTCAATATCACGCTTATTTAATAAATGAATAGTTTGTTCCGACGAGTTTAACGCCAAGGATTGTTCAGTTGTTTTAATCAATTGTTTATTAGAGATTTTATCAAACCAACCATAATCATAAATTGTTTTTATATTCACTTTCGGAATAGTCCATTTGTTTAAACAAATCAAGGTTTTGAGGTATATCTACCTCTTCTAAACAAGAACTTTAACCGGTTCCATTTTTTAAGGTACGCCGGGGACTTGTCTCGACATATTAGAATGGGTCAATAGGATGGACGAGATATACATAACAGAAAGAGTACTTTTGGAAACGTGATCAATTTAGGATCTGGAGCGATTTATTGGAGCTCAAAGAAGCAGGATGTGGTTGCATTATCATCATCGGAAGCAGAGTATGTTGTTGTAACTTCAGCAACTTGTCAAGCCTTATGGTTACGAAGAATGTTAGTTGATGTTTTCTATCGGCAAGAGGGTGAGATAAAAATATTTTGCGATAACAAGGCAACAATTGCAATGACAAAGAATCTGGCTTTTCACAGCAGAACAAAGCACATAAACATTCGTTATCATTTCATTTGTGACCACACATCAAGAGGTGATTTAGAGTTGAAGTTTTGCCGTACAAGGGATCAAATTGCAGATGTTCTCAGCAAGGCACTCCCACAGGCCAAGTATGATCAGTTCCGGTGGAAACTTGGAGTTTGTAATTTTGAATCAAGGGGAAGTGTTGAATATTGATTCAAATGTAATTAGAGGTTCCTATTTAGTTGGCAGAGTAAAACGTTTGTTAGGAGTCCTAGTTGAGTCAAAGCATATCTTCTGTTAGTTGCTAATATTTAGCTTAGTGGATAAGGTTGTGGTTAAGTTAGTGGGTCATGTTTCTCTTAGGTGGTTGAGTCTTATTTCCTATTTAAAGTTTCCTATGTATTTTCTTTACTATAAAAATATCATAAATATAACGTGAAAGTTCTCTACAATTCTTCTTTTATCTACTTATACGTTTTTCTTCTTTCTTTATTCTCCAACAGAACGATGGGCATAGGTGAATAGATAGTTTGCCCCGTAATATCTTTTCTTCAAGTAGTATTTCCGCAATCTGATCCCACATTTATGCCGGAATGTGGCAATCCGATCCCATATTTATGCAGGAACGTGGCAATCTGATCCAAATTAGTTATGTCGGAACATGGCAATCCGATCTCATTCACACACCAGAATCATAAACACAAGTACATCATCAAGATCATACAATTAAGTCATGATTTCATGGCAATAATATTCATCTATCTCATTTACAACAAGTGTGATCAACATCAACTTTCAAACTCTTTTAGGACGTATTTCGCTGAACTAAACATGTTTGGCGCGTGGGTGAATAAACTCAATGCTATGAAAGACTCACATACCTTGTGATTAATTCCTTGGCGAAATCCACCACCAAATCGCACGATCTTAGCGAAATCTGAGCTTTTCTTGTCCTTTCTCCTCTTTTCTCTTTTCTCCAAGCCCTAGCGTGAATTTCTAATTGTCTAAACTGATCTCATTTTGATTGACCCTTAATTATTTCACTAAAACGAATTAAATTAATTGGGTAAGGAAAAGACTATTCTACCCTTCAAAAATCCGGATTAGACTTTCCTAAATCGCACAATCCAATTTCCAAAGGGCATAACTTACTCATACAAACTCGGAATCGCACAAACTCAGCGGAGTTGGAAAGATCATTCCAAGAGCTTTCCAACCATATCTAGAAGTACACCTAACTCATCCTGAGCTAGGATTTATCGCCATTTGAAGTTGACAAAAATTCAACTTTTCCTAACTTAAACAAATTTTCCAGATTTTCATTCTTTCCAAAAATGGCTATTTCCAATTATTAGCTTCTTCCTAGTTATTTCAAATTGCGAGATGTTACACATGTGTAAAACATGCAAAGTGTACAATTGCCTGCCAAAGTGAGGGCTTTCAATTTGGAGAGTGTAGTAACTCCATTTGCTATTGCACAAAGCCATGTCCTCCCAATTAATTAATCTCCAATTATAACCAATAATTTATATTATTTTTTATTAATTTTTAATTATCATTGTATTTTTTGTAGGCTCAACTAAATATATACATCTACTTTGATGATCAATCTATATCTATTTATAATAATGGTCTATATTTGCTTCAATTATTGTTGGAAAAATATTGGAAATCAACTAGAAATCTCGTAGCTTGAGATGTGTGTATGACACTATGCTTAAGGATATTTCACCGGTTAAGGTGTATCCCACAGGATTCAACAAGCTCTTCTAGTATTAAAACTAGGAGCCAGAAACTAACAAAGAAAATATTTTCCTTAAGAATTGCAGTTTTTGAGCCCTCAAGTATGATGGCTAAATGTAATCCAAGGCATAGAAAATATAGGTAGTTCTAAATCAAAAAGTTCATTTCTTACTTTGGAATCAAACTAGAACTTAAGTTTGAATAACATATATTACCTTGGTGTGTTGTATAAACCGCTAAGAAAATCCTTTTATTGCATTAACATATATAGAACTTTAGTCTTCAAGAGCACATGCTCTACCTATCCTTATGCTTCTTAATCTAGGTGTCGTAGAAAGAGCACATAATAAAAAAGCCGGCTTCTCTTCGTCTCACCTATATCTCATATATACGGAATTGTCTCTCGTGAAATACAAAATAAATGTTTGTTCTACTTCTAATGAGGGACATGAAAAGAATAAAAATATTCAGAAATTGAATGTGCGATTAAATTAGCTATAAGTGTTTGCGGAAGATAGTCACAGACATTTTAGAGCTCATACTTGGACTAAAAAACCTCCATTTTTTCATCTTTTACATTTGTCAAACCTGCAAAGGCAATAAGCAAAACACAAAGAATAATATCAATTAGTAATTGAAAATCTTAAAGGTTTATTTTTCAACAATTTATTTATTTTCTTTAGAAAGTATGACAGCTTAATCCAAGATGAATCAATGATCAAAAATATTATGCTACAAATAAAAGAGAAAAGATGAAGGGTATATTACTCTATAAGAAGCATATGACAACACTTTAACACGATATTATTATTATATTACATACTCAAATTACTACCCCTATTTTAGATTTCTTATGTTCAATTTTTCCTGGATTGATCAGATGAAAAATATTTTTAACACTATCAATAGCATTTAACTAATATGAACACATGAAATAGAAGCTTCGAAAAAGTATAAGATCGCATGCATACGAAGCAGTGAAAAATTATGTTTTCAAACGAAAACGGCCAAAAAAATTTAAAGGTTGTTAAAAGAATGTGGAATGGTTCTTTAAGGACATGAAAACTGGAGAACTTGAAATAAACCATTTCGCCTAATTCAACCTGCTTGTCCTTCTGACTATGTAACTTAAACAATATATTTTTCTTTGAATACCCTTTCAACCTACTATATTAGTAGCTGATTTATTTTTTTTCACAAATGTAGTTCAAACAACAACAAAAAAATCAATACTGAAAGCTTACCCTGAATTTTCAGCCTTCGTGAACTGCTAATTTCATGGCAGCATCAAAGAATTCGGCAACTCAAATTCTTTCTCAAGAATCACCTGAAAGTTGTGATATCACAGGAAAATTAAATCACCTCAAAGTAGAAGATAAATCAATTTTTTGGGGAAAATACTACTTGAAAAAAAGATATTACGGGGCAAACTATCTACTCACCTATGCCCATCGTTCTGTTGGAGAATAAAGAAAGAAGAAAAACGTATAAGTAGATAAAAGAAGAATTGTAGAGAACTTTCACGTTATATTTATGATATTTTTATAGTAAAGCAAATACATATGAAACTTTAAATAGGAATTAAGACTCAACCACCTAAGAGAAACATGACCCACTAACTTAACCACAACCTTATCCACTAAGCTAAATATTAGCAACTAACAGAAGATATGCTTTGACTCAACTAGGACTCCTAACAAACGTTTTACTCTGCCAACTAAATAGGAACATCTAATTACATTTGAATCAATATTCAACACTTCCCCTTGATTCAAAATTACAAACTCCAAGTTTCCACCGGAACTGATCATGCTTGGCTTGTGGGAGTGGCTTGCTGAGAACATCTGCAATTTGATCCCTTGTATGGCAAAACTTCAACTCTAAATCACCTCTTGATGTGTGGTCACGAATCAAATGATAACGAATGTTTATGTGCTCTGTTCTGCTGTGAAAAGCCAGATTCTTTGTCATTGCAATTGTTGCCTTGTTATCGCAAAATATTTTTTATCTCACCCTCTTGCCGATAGAAAACATCAACTAACATTCTTCGTAACCATAAGGCTTGACAAGTTGCTGAAGTTACAACAACATACTCTGCTTCCGATGATGATAATGCAACCACATCCTGCTTCTTTGAGCTCCAATAAATCGCTCCAGATCCTAAATTGATCACATTTCCAAAAGTACTCTTTCTGTTATGTATACTTCCTGCCCAATCACTGTCACTGTATTCTGTCAAGCTAAAATCTGAATCTTTGGAGTACCAAATCCCGAAGTCAACTGTCCCAGCAACATAATGCAAAACTCTTTTGGCAGCACCAAGATGTTGCTTGGTAGGACTATGCATATGCCTAGACAACATACTAACAGAAAACATAATATCAGGACGAGTATGTGTCAGGTAGTTCAAACCTCCAATCAAGCTTCTGCAGTGACTAGGATCGGTAAGATCTCTGCCATCTTCAAGCTGAAATTTTCATTTGCATTCATGGGTGTGGCAGCCGCTTTACAATTATGCATACCGAACTTGACCATGAGGTCTTTTGCATACTTCATTTGAGAAACAAAAATATCATCTTCTACCTGTTTCACTTGAAGACCAAGAAAGTATTGCAAAATGCCTAAATCTTACATTTCAAACTCTTTCATCATGCAAGATTTATAGGGCATTAATTATATAAATGATGTTGGATAAGTTGGCATACAATTTGAAAATATTTTACAACAAATAAGAAAAGGAAAATTCTACTCAACTTTAAATTCCTTAATATTAGGAGTGTTACTTGATAAAGTGAGTAGAATTAGTAGATTTTAATCCCAAGGTGAGTGTCGCAATTACTTATATCCTAAAAAAACAAAAATAAAATGATTCAATTTTTTCCTGTCACAGGGATTCAAGCTAAGATGATTGGATCTTTTCTCACCACATAATATTAGGTTGTCCATGATTTTTTTGGCATGGATTAAGAAATGAAGGGGCTGAGTGAAGGAGTCATTGAACACAAATTTCATACATTGTTGTGATTCTCATGTCACAAGTATATGTACATTATATACTTGTGTTTCTTCCCAGATCACAAACTATGACGTAGGATGTATGTGTCTATTTATTCAACTTTTTAAAAATTGCCTATACTTTTCTTGCCCTACAACTAAACCAACACACATGTCATCTTAAACTCTAGTATTGGTGATAAACAATAGTGATGAGTCCAAAGTATGAGCAGTTGCTTTTTATCTTTCTTCTGCAACTAATACTTCTTTAAGATTGAGAAATAGAATTGTCGGCTCACAGGATGTCTTTTTTTTTTTTGGTTTCCCACCCGGTGTCCGGAGCCCACATTGGAGCTCCGATTAAATTCGGGGGTGGCGCTCCCAACAAGATCTTCTACATACCCAGGGCTCAAACTCGAGACCTGTGGTTAAAGGTGAAGCACTCCCACCAGTGCACCACAACCCATGTTGGTGCTCACAGGATGTCATTAAAATTTCATTACTGCTTCAAAATGACTTTAAAAAGTTCCAAAAATAAAAAATAGGTACTCATCAAAAATGATCTTTAGCGGCAATTAATTAACGACAATAGCTTAATTGCAAAATGTAATTCTAGCGGCAATTAACACTCCTTATATATGTCCCTAAAGTCTTTAGCAATATTGGATTCAATATCAATTAACTAATGCCGATAAAGACTTTAACACTCTTTGTTAATGAGTATATTTATTGCCGCTAATAGTTGTTTTTGTTGTAGTGAGGTCTCCCCTACTTTTTATATTTTCTCAACATCTTTTAAGTTATTTTTAACCTGACCAAGCACTTCCTAAAATTAAAAATGACTTAAAAATAGGTTTGATCAACATTTAAGTCAATCCAAACAGGTTGTTACTTGTTACTATTGTTATTGAAACTTTACAAATATATGCTAGTCACTCCCATCAAGAAGTCTTTTCGTGTGTCCCAAAAGTTGTGTTGTCAACCTTAGACAAGTAGCTATAATCTCTTTAAAATGGGCCAGATATGCCTTTATAGCAGGACATTGATAGCCCATACAGTAACTATTTTTATAAAACACAACATACAATTCAAATTAATGTACAGTGAACAACAAGAATTATAAATTTTATCTGCAACACAATAGAACCAAAGAAAAAAATATTTAAATAGTAAGACATCAAAGTATATAGATTTCAAAAGAGTATTACAAAGCATAACACTACTACTGGTAATAAAAAAAATCATGACTACATACTCATTCATCTAATCATGTCAAATAACTAAATCTTATAAAAATCCCGCAAAAGCTAGCTATGTATATCCTCATAAACAACAATTAAATGCTTCTCGTCCATCCTATTGACCCATTCATATATACTTCTGAACCGCAATTAACTGCTTCTCCATCCATCTAACTGTGTCAAACGAACAAAACTGATGAAAAACATTTGGACGAAACTTCATGTAAGCAACAAAACCCCAATGAACCCCTGAACAATTTTTAACAATAAAATATAGCACACCATCATCATATCCATATACCCTATAACTACTAGGGCATGACCACTTACTGAAATGTCTGAAACATCTTCAATGCCAACAAGAAAGGTAGGATATTCGGAAACGAGAATCCTTATACTAGTATAGCGAATTCAACCGATTGTAGGATGCTTGCCTAAGATTGGCAACATAGCTTCATCTTCCAAATATCCCAACCACCAACTGTAATCTTTCGACCATGAGAAAAGAACAAAACACTAAGATTTAAAAACAAATACAACAATAAGTAAAACACAATATCAATTTACTTACATTTATGGAAGCTGACCAGCAAATGCATTGGTTGATGTATAGGTTAGATGAATAATTCACAATAGTATGGACTCCATGTTCCATTCTTTCACGATCTTGTAAGCTCAATTAAGCCTTTTTCACACTAAGATTGCTAAGAGAATGAAGAAAGACATAAAAGTGTTTTTAAATAAGAGAATGAACAATTTATAAGCTATTGTAGAAGACTCTTCGAAAAGACTCAAAGGGACTTTCTCAAACTTTACTCTTTAACTCTTCCTTGAATTTGAATTATGAATTCAAGGGTTATGATTCATGTTATGAATGATCTCTCGATGATTAATGAAGGTTTAAGAAGAGAATGAAAGCTCAACTCAAATAAACACGTACGGAATGAGAACAGAGAGGAAAAATGGCCCATTTATTAGAGGTCTGATTGGATGAATTATTGGCATGCTGTGCCAGGCCTCTATCCTCTATTTATTGGGGGTCAGATTGGGCGCACTGTTGACACATTGCCCCAACCTTCATTTACTTGGGGTTTGATTGAGCGGGAGTACCGCCCAGCCCTATATTTACTGGGGGTCTGATTGGACGCACTGCTGGCGCGTCGCCCAGCCCCAATTTTGAAACTTTTGAATTTTTCTTCTTCAATCTAATTCACCTAAAATTGATTGGATTCTTCCCAACTTTCTTAGATTCGTCAATCTAACTCAAGTACATGAAAATCTACTTGAAATTACTCAAGAATTACACTCACTCGCAGGATCCTCACCTCAAAAACTCAAAAAACTCCATTAACAAGGAATGAAGAACAAAACTTCAAGAAACTCTTCAATAACTCAAATCATTCAACCTCAAGAATGAAATTACGGATAAAAATCACATGATTGGCGTGTGGGTGAACGAACTCAATACTATGAGAACTTTCATACCTCTTAAGATCGAATCCTTGCTGAAAATCCGCAACAAAACTCAAGAATCTTGACGAACGCAAAAAAAATATATTACCAAATGGTATCTCTAATAAATGATAATATGAAAAAAAGAATAAAAGAGAAAAGAAAAATAATTTATGAGAAAGAACAAAAGTAATTTATTTTATTTTCTTAAATAGGTGAAAATATAGAAAGAGAGAAAAAATATAAAAAGAAGATAAACTAACAAAAAAAGTAGAAATAATAAAATCATTACCAAATGATATCTCTAATACAAGATTAAAAAAAAAGAGAGAAAATAAATATAATAAATAAGAAAAAACAAAAGAAATTAATGATAGGACAAAAAGAATAAATGAGAAAAAAAGAAAGGGTATATGGATTGTAAATCTTTTTTTTTGAGAGAATGAGTATTTCTTGAATTACTTTGGATTTAGGTATAAAAATGTAATTATATTGGATTCTATGACTCATTTATGTAGTTTCCCCTTTTATAAAACACAACATACAATTCAAATTAATATATAGTAACAAACATTACAAATTTTATCTGCAAACACAATAGAATCAAAGCAAAAAATATTTAAATAGTAAGACATCAAAGTATATAGATTTCAAAAGAGTAATAATACTACTACTGGTAATCAAAAAAATTCATGATTACATATTCAATTATCTAATCAGGTCAAATAACTAAATCTTATAAATCTAGCAAAAACAGCTAATTATGCATATCCTCATAAGCATCAATTAACTGCTTCTCCATCCATCTAACTGTGTCAAACGAACAAAACTGATGAAAAACATGGGACGAAACTTCATGTAACCAACTAAACCCCCAATGAATCCCCAACAATTTTTAACAATATAATATCGTCCCCCATCATCATATCATACCCTATAACTAATTAATAGGGTATGACCACTTATTGAATTGTTTGAAACATAAAGATGGAAATGGGGTCAGTTTGGGTGGGTGTAGGGCCTGGTTAACTCGCAAAATTTTTTAACTCACCCTGTATAACAATTTTTTTCATTTTCAACCCACCCTGCCCCACATAAACTTGTCTCGCATAAATTTTTGGATATTTTTTTTTGAAATTAAGTTTGATACTAATAATAAAATTCATAAAAATAAATTTATTTTCTCATTAAGTTGTAGTGAATTAATAGATAATAACTTAATTTATTTTTTTTAAAGGTCAATTGGGAAACATGTAAGAAACCGTATTAGTGTTTATTGAACCATTTTCATTCCTATCTTAAATATTTTAGTAAATTTAAAGAAATTTTCTTAATAGATAATGTTCTATATAAATCTTATAACATGTAAAAAGTTAACATTAAATTTGAACCCACATAAAACCGTATAGACCCGCAACCTGCCCCGCCCCGCATTAATTTTAAAAAAAACTCACTTCAACCTGTCTCGCACAACCTTAAAACCATCTCGCCCGCATAGTCTTAAAACCGCCCCGCCCCACCCCATTGTCATCCCTACTGAAACATCCTCAATGCCAACAACAAAGGTAGGATTTTCGGAAACGAGACTCCTAATGCTTGTCAAAGATTGGCAACACAACTTCATCTTCCAAAATATCCCAACCACAACAGTAATATTTTGACCTTGAAAAAGAACAAGAAAATACTAGAATTTAAAAACAAATACAACAATAAGTAAAACCACAATATCAAATTACTTACATTTATCGAAGTAGACCAACAAACACATTGGTTGATGTATTTGTTAGATGGATAATTCACAAGAGTATGGACCCCATGTTCCATTATATGATGGAAACAATCCTCAAAATTCATAGTTAATGATGTTCTTCGAACACAATCATAAAGATTCTGAATAGAAAAAGGTAAAGTTCTTAAAGATTCAAGAGTTACAACATCTTCAACTCTATCACTCAAAACATTTCGCCTGCCCCTGCCCCTGCCCCTGCACCTGCCTCGATTTGGAGAGGAGTTCCCATAAGAGCCCTAACCTCAGCAAAATCACGCATCATAATCCCAAGAACCGCAGAAATACAATCCCACGCCGCAGATGGCAAGCAAGAAACTAAAACAAGAGAAAAGTCAAGTAAAAAAACACAGTACATAATTAAAAAAAAGTAGCAAAAGCATTAAAAGAACTTAATAGAGATCCATTGAGAAAAGACTGGAGTCATAAATTGTGGCCCTGCCTATGATCGTGTAGCCTAATATTTCATGACCCACCACTTTGTCATTCATGTTAGACTTAATATGTGGGAAGGATCTAAAGTCTTGAAGAGGTTTGTAGAAGACTCTAGAATAATGAAATTTCTTGGAAGGATTTAGAATCTTATAGGCTTGTAGAGAATTCTAGAAGAGAGACCAATTTGTAAATATGTAGGTACTTGTGTGATAATTTTTATTTACACTTTCTCCCCTAGGTTATGGGTGTGGATTCGGTTTTTCGATTTGGTTTGTACTATTCGGTTTGGGTTTTTTCGGTTTTTAGTTTTGAAGAAGTATAACTCAATCCAAACCGAAATAAATTTGATTTGATTTGATTCTTCACTTCCCGGTTTAGTTTTTTCGGTTTGGTTATTCGGTTATGTCAATAATAATTAGAAACATAATCAAAGTTATATTTACAATTTGAAGAAATATATACATATTATATACAATGAGGAGTAATAAAATTGAATCTCTTAAATATATTTTCTAATATAAATCACAAGTAAAACGTAAAACACAATACTTAAAAGTATATTAATAATAGATGTCCAAACATAAAATATAAACTAAATTATAATGAAAGAAAATAACTAAAAAGGGATACAAAAGTCGTAAACTCCAAATAAATTATATATATACTAGTTTTTTGACACGTGTGTTGCATGTAATTACCAATTCAAAAAATATATGTTATAGTAAATAGTATTGCTTATTAAAGCGGAGATTTGAATAATAAGCTTAGCACAAAATAGTATTGCATATTCTTTTGTGAATGTTCAATGTGGATCGTCATATATATCTCTTATTCACGCGAATCTATGAAGATGGTCAGTAAAAAAAATTATTAGTTAAATGCAATAATGTATATATTTGTTTCAATTTGATGAGGCTCAATCATGTAATTTGTTGTATCTCACTAATATTATTATGGACGATATTTGTTGTGTATTTTTCTTGTCATCTAACCAGATGTGCTTTGCACGTGTATTCCACGTTAAACTGTTTAAATGTCATATGAACATGTGAAGAGAACAACTACGTTAACTAAGAAAGATTTCCTTTTTCTTTTTACCGAAAAAATTAAAAATTAAAATTAAAGAATATAATGTATCTGTGAAATCATATATGTAATCACATGTTCATTTTACACCCAACAAAGATATAGTTCATATACTTGTAAATGATTTTCAATTTATTCAACCAAGCATGATTCGTCAAAGGAAAAATAACAATACCGTGTTATCACATATATAGGGGCGGCATAATAAGATGAAAAATTATTGGTCAAAAGTTAATATAAGGAAAGATGAAAGATAAAAATAATTAATGTAATAAGTAATAACTATGTAATTCATAATATTATAACTAAGAATGTAAACGAGTGTGGATAACGTTTGCAATAATTAGTAATAACTGAGCAAATTTATAATGTTATAACTAAAGAATTAATATGCAATAGTTGAATTTCTGATAAATTTTTATACTTACATAAATAAATAAGACTTTTAATTAATGTTACTATTTTTTTATAGTCATTAGATTTTAATTTGGTGTAGGGACAAAATGTAGATGTTTATTCCATATTACTAAATATAAAATTTATTTTGTAAATGATAAATTTTAAATGATTCATATATTCACATATTTTCACATTTGTTATGAGTTTTCTTTTTTAAAAAAAGAACTCGGAATCATTTTAAAATAATATATTTTGAAGTTAGAAGATCTTGTTAACTTGATAATACATTAGTGACATATATAATACTTTAATTTAAATACAAATACCTACCCAAATATAAATATATATTTACATTATTGAAAATATTTATCTCATAAGAATTAGCTATTAAACAAATAATAAAAGTTAAACTGATACAAACTTCAATTGGCGTTATTACAAGTCATATGAACTTTTCTTCGTCTAAAATACTTAAATATTAAGAAATAGTAAATAAGTAAAACAAAAGGGCAATGTTCATATAGCAATAACTATTTTGAAGCAAACTTCCTGACAATCTAAATCACACAAGTAGCATTGATAAATAAAGTCATTCTTTTGTCTTAAGCATCAAAAAAACAAATCATGACAATTCTCTAAATTTTGGAAAAAGATATTCAGGAGCATATATCTACATCACAAGAGAAATTGTTAACAAAAAACAAATGAATTTAGACTACATCATGTTAACTTCATATATTGGAGCATTACAAACTAATTTGTATATTAAGCAAAAAAATAATTATTCTATCATCAAATAGAGGTTGTATAATAATATGAAAAATTATTGGTCAAAAGTTAATATAAGGAAAGATGAAAGATAGAAATAATTTATGTCATAACTATGAGAATTCATAAAACATACTATAACTAAAGAATGTAAAAGTGTATGAATAATGTCTGCAATAATTAGTAATAACGAAGAGAATTTATAATTTTATAAATAAAGAATTAATGTGCAATAGCTAAATTTCTAATAAATTTTATACTTACATAAATAAATAAATAAATAAATAGGACTTTTAATTAATGTTACTATTTTTTATATAGTTATTAGATTTTAATTTAGTGTAGGGACAAAATGAAAATGTTTATTCTATATTACTGAATATAAAATGTATTTTGTAAATGATGAATTTAAATGATTCAAAATGCTTATATATATTCACATATTTTCACATATGTTGTGAGTTTTTTTTTATAAAAAAAAGAAGAACTCGGAAAATTTTAAAACAATATATTTTGAAGTTAGAAGATCTTGTTAACTTGATAATACATTCATGACATATATAATACTTTAATTTAAATACAAATAACTACCCAAACATAATATATATATTTCAGTAATGAGAATATTTATCTAATAAAAATTAGCTATTAAATAAATTATAAAAATTGAACTAATACAAACATCAACTGATATTATGACAAATCATATGAACTTTTCTTCGTCTAAAATACTGAAATATTAAGAAATAGTAATAATGAAAACAAAAGGGAAATGTTTATATAGTAATAACTATTTTGAAGCAAACTTCTTGACAATCAAAATCACATAAGTAGCATTGATATATAGTTATTACAAGTCATATGAACATTTCTTCGTCTAAAATACTGAAATATTAAGAAATAGTAATAATGAAAACAAAAGGGAAATGTTTATATAGTAATAACTATTTTGAAGCAAACTTCTTGACAATCAAAATCACATAAGTAGCATTGATATATAAAGTCATTATTTTGTCTTGAGCATCAAAAAAACAAATCGTGACAATTCTCTAACTCTTGAGAAGTTTAATAATTTTGGAAAAAGATATTCAGAAGCATATATCTACATCACAGGAGAAATTCTTAATAAAATAAATAAATTTAGACTACATCATGTCAACTTCATATAGTTGAACATTACATACTAATGTATATATTAAGGAAAAACATAATTATTATATCTTCAAAATTATTTTCATCAAGTACTCGAGGTTATAGAATATACCCTCTTAGGATGGAATGATTTACTTTATCAAAATAGTGGTACCTCATATTCCGCTAAACTTCGAACTCACTCAATGACAATAAATCGCACAATTTTTTTTAAAATGCAAGAAGAAGAGAAGAAGATTTAAAAAAAATTGTGGTTGAAAAATGAGAGGAAACCTTTCTATTTATATTCAACAAAAGGGAGTATGAACAAGTGTTTTTTGTGTCTTATCTGAAAAGTCAGGACCTTTCCAAGAAGTCACAGACCTTTGAAAAAGTCACAACTCTTTGGAAAAGTTACAACTTATCAAACAATCACATTCCTTTGAAAAAATTTACAACTTATCGGAAAAGTCACAACTCATCAAAAAAGTCACAACCTAAGTTAGGAATATTATAGTAATTTAACATTCAAATTAGGAGTTCATGTTTTTAAGGTAATATATATATATATATAAGATTCGGTTTATTTGGTTTTTCGATTATTGTTTTTCTAAATCCGAAACCAAACCAAAAAATCAAATAAAGTAAACTATTAATCCAAAACCAAACCGAAAAAACAAAAATCAATCCAAATTAGAATCCAGTTTGATTTGATTTTGTTTTTTCGGTTTAATCCAAATAATGCACATCCATGCCCTAGGTGTATAGTATAAATAGAGAGACATACATTTGTAAACCAACCAAGAAAGTGTAAGCAATCTTCTAAAGCAATACAAAAAGTCTTATTTAAAAACTCTCTTGTGTCTTTCTTCATTCTTTTAGCGATCTAAGTTTGAAAAGACTTACTTGAGCTTACAAGATCGTGAAAGAATCAAGAGTAAGTTGTAGAGTGCCACACAGAGTGTTAGTTGAATTATAAGTCTGTGACAACGTGGTATTAGAGCAAAGGTTGGTACTATGGGAAGGGAAAACGATGGAGACATCAACACTGCTAGCACCACCAACATCAAGCAGGATGGTGGAAAGAAGCACTGAAAGGAAAGGAAGCACCTTAAGAGTAACGAGGAATTGTTACTCGACCCTATACCAAGCGAAGCGCTGACATCTCACTCACTTTTGACCACTGAATCGAGTGATGATAAACATGGTGAGGATCCCATTGACATCACGCCCAAAGTAGAGTGGATCAAAAGGGTTGACACGACGAGGAAGGTTGTGGAGATCATAGGCAAATGCTTGAACGAGGTCGATAGTAAATTCAGGACTCTTGAAGATTTCGCCTTTGAGGAGAATGACAACATCCGCAAGAAATTGGAGGGGCGCAGCATGCCGAATATGAGATAAAGGAAGTCATCACTTCCTTGGAATGCCGACTCTTGGATGTGCTAAGCACGATTGAAGCCATGAGAGCCGAGATGAAATCAGTCAAAGAGGGCATTGAAGTCGGAGGACTTGAGTCGCTCAACAAAGATAGGGAGGCCAAGGTTGAGGCTCCCAAGCTACCGATATTCAAAGGCGTTCGTGATCATCCTCGTAGGGACCCACCTTCCCATGTTTTTCACCTAGTCTAGACCCTCTTTTATGGACCCCCTACTATGGAACGTAGAACCTTCAAGAAAGGTTCCGAGACTCAAAGTTTCCTAACCTCAGGATGTCTTCCTATGGCTGTCTTCTATAGATCGTAAGACCTTTTACGGCTTGTAGGTGCGTTTCTACGTTACTCACTCCTTGTTTCTACATTTATGTATGCTATGAGTCCGAATCACGATGATACCCTCTCTTCTCTTCTTGATCGAGGCTCTTCTGAAGAGATTATGAGGTAGCTGCTTGTCATCTCAGCGACCTTCTTTCTTCTACTTATGATTTTGTTCTACTCTAGAAACAATGTCATTTGAGACTTGTAGTTTCTTCACTTCTATTATAATACGTTAGTGGTTTGTACACATGACAACCGAATTTTGGTAATATTATGAATTTAATTAAGTTATCTGCATGTTTTGTTATCTTGAGATCTTATTTCCGCATTTATCTATTTAATCGGGATTTAGGTTGACTTGTCTTGGAGGGATAATGCAAGTTTCACCATGTCCATTTTTGAGTCATGACAAATTAACACTATATTTGTATATGAGAAAGTATTTATAGAATAAATATTGATGTATTCTATGAATAAACATTGCGATGATATATCAAATTATTGGTATAATGTAATGGTTTAATATGGTATACTATATGGTACCTACAATATTTAACTTCTACCATGATAATGATATACAACAACAAAACACAATATTTTGTTAAATTTGTATCAATAATACACAAAGTTCAAAAAAAGAAAATGAATCAAATACAATAAATATTATGCAGAAGAACTCTTTGCCTCACAAGTTCTTAGCTGGTGAGGTTCCTTGGGATGACGACGTGTTCATCCCTGAAGGCGTTTTGAAGGAGCTCCGCGCTATAAGTTTATACTAAATACTTGTCTCAAATTTGTGAAAACGATGTATATGTATGTGTTATTCCAATGCTTTATCTATGGAATATATGTCTTCATACATTGCTACTCATAAACTTTTATTGTCAATGAAAATGGAATCATTGTTGATAGCCTTAGTTCACAACCTTAAACCTAACGGTGGCTTCCTTAAAATCAGTTAAGTTTAACGTCTAACAAATTGGCAGCCATCAATACATTATTTCTGAAAAATCCCAAAATCGATTTCATTGTTGTTGTTCACAATCGAATAGGTATTTTTGAAACCACAGCATAGTAAGATTTAACCAATTTGAGAACACAACCGTTCAAGTGTGGCAGATGAGATTATGGGGCTTACTTAAACTTACAAGTCACTATTTGTTTTGGTGTTACATGTTAATTACATTTTATACTTGTAATTAAAATAAGTACAAGTGATTTGATTAGCGATGCTTCTTTCTATTAATTAAACAAAAAGACCAAATATTGAAAGCTACAAAAATTAAATCTATGCTTCTTTTAACTTGTCTTTGCATAACTAAAAATCTGAACCCATCTGTACAATACAACTTTAATATGAAATTATGTCTGATTGTCTTATTTGATAGGGTTTCGACATTGACGTCTATCTGGGTGAAATACCAGGCAACTAGCTATGTATATAGCTTACCTGGAAACCTAATCTAGAAGGATGTGACTTGCTGATGGATTTGGCTAACCATGCTATGCAAGAATGATGACAAAATCGATGTAATCTTATAGTATTTTCTTCATGCTTTGCAGGGTTACGAGTATGTTGAAAAAGTGAACTTTTATTATGGGTGAATGCCGTGAATTCTTTTTGACCGTTAAAGTAAAAAATCTCACCACCTTTAGTAACTTTTCAAATCCATGAGGGGCCACAGGAGGAGAATGTTGTTCGTTGAAGTATACAGTGTATTCGTAGTACCTACCACATATCAAAGTGTATGTCCCTCTCTTCCATCTTGGCAATTACATCAACGCCTTAAGAGAGAGAAAAAAACACCAAAATAAAGTTAAAACTTACCCAAAATCATCATCAAATAGATAGTAAGTAAATACTGTAAACCTCTTTTTACTTACCCCTGATTTTGGTACACAAGAAAAGACTCTTTTAAAATGATGCCTACACATACTTTGACCGGCATATATTTGAAAAGTTTCAACAACAGTAGCAAGAGTGACATTTAAGAATTTCACAGTAATGAAAAATTCAGCATATCCTGTGAGCCGAGTGTTCACTTTCTCAACATTGATGAACTTGTACTTAAAAAGCTGCAAGGCAGAGACACTATTATTAGTGTTACTTGCAGCACAGACAGACTAAAATATAGGAGGGATCGCAACAGGGTCATACTCATACATACATTGGATTCATCATGATTGTATATGTCGAGAGCAAGATCAACGAGCTCATAAATTATCATAGCCTCCTCCCCGGTGGTGGGATCGGACATATTTATCGGATATGCATCAACAAGCATAGAACAACCAGGAAAAGTATCAAGGTCCATACCCTGTCCACAACACAATTAGTAGTACATATATAATTAATTAATCATTCAGAAAAGCATATATACATACATTGGTTGTTTGAAGTTGAGCATCATAACGGCGCCAAATATCAGCAAAATGAGGGCGATGCTCCACCAAAGCCCCATCGGAGATACGGTCTGGATCGTCATCATTAGCATAATCGGAAACATCACCCTTCATTGGTATAAAACCCCTCAGGTAATCACCTCCAATGAATTTTTTAATATCCTGCTCCATCTCCATCTCCGCCCCCGTCATCATCGGGGTCGCCGTCGATTCTCCTTTTTCCTTAGACTCCGCCGTTGCACTCCTCGGAGATCCTCCCAATGATTGCAATGGCCTCGATATTTTCTAAATTGATCTACCAAACCCTAAAATTACATATAAATGTTTCTTTCCCTTTGGTTTGAGGTGAAAGATAATACTAGTTTAGATATTACGTGGTTATTAATTTATGTTAGTGAATTATATCATAAATATAATTAATTGTGATTTATATATATAATAATAAAAGGAGACTAGTTTGCAATATGGTTATGTAAACTGACAAGCTAATGAAAAATTAGTCGACAATTTAAAAAAAAAAATTATTAGATTATACATAAAAATTCATAGGTAGAAAAACTCTAAATGAACTCTTACTGTTTCAGAAATTTATATTGTAAAATAGATTTAAATACATTTAATTTAAATATGAATAAAAATATAGAAATATTAGAAATAAAAACAATAACAATAATAAACAAAAGAATAAAAAAAACAATAACCGTGAAAAGAAAGGAGAAAGATACGTAGGGAAAAAAAATTAAAATTGTTATAAACATATTTATATTATAGTGGAGTTTTTTTAGGGAGTAGTTAGGAATTCTACTTGGGGACCAAGTTAGGTTTTCCTTATAAATAAACGAGTTTTCTTCATTGTAAATCAGATATGTGAATACCTAAATATCATTCAAGAAGAATAAGAAGTCTTATCTCTTCTCTCTACTTTGTTCTTCTTCTAAATTTATATAGTTTCATAACAAAAATTAAATTTAAAAAATTAACTTAAAAATAGAGATCAACATGCAAAAGAGTTCTAAATGAATTCTTAATATTTCATTACTTATCCTTAAAATGATATAAAATAAATTTATATATACACACACTTATATTATATAGTACCTTAAAAACGTGAACTCTCTAACTTGAATATTAAATTACTATGATAACCCCAACTAAAAACAGCCCTAACTTGAATTCTAAAATACTATAATACCCCCAACTAAAAACAACTCTAACTTGAATTTTAAATTATTATAAATAGAGGGGTTTAGTGAACTCGATTTTTTATTCTTTCATCTTGGTTTATTATTAATATTATTTTTGAACATGTTTTCTTCTCTCTCTTTTTTTGTGTGTTTTATCTTTATTAGACCTATTTGATTAAATTTTGTAAAAGATTAGTTCAAAATTGTAATACTTGTAAAGTATTTATATTATTTAGCATGGTACCTACGTGTTCGAAAACTAGTATCTTTTATATATATATATGGTTGAGTAGGGGTATTGAATTGATTTCATATTTTTAAGGTAGTTGGGAGTGGTAACAAACTTCAAGTAGAATTGAAATTTTTATGATCACACACGAATTTTAAAATAAAAAGAAAAAGTATCATGAAAAACTTGATTAATCAAAATATTCATTACAATTATATTTTGCGAGATTTCATTTATTGAAACCTATTCATAATAATATCACCAGAAACAGTATTAAATATTATTTTTCTACATAAGACACAATACATCCACTCATGAAGTCATCATCCATTTGATTTCGCAATTCACTTTTGATCAATATATTTTCTTCTTTTTTTAATTCTTTTAGTATTTTTCTTTCTTTTCTATTCATTTTTTTTTTTATAAATCATAATATTCTTTATTTTTTTACCATAATTTAATTTTATATATACTGTTAAGATATCATTGACCATTGGTTCAATTTTTTAGTGAGACCACCATGATACCATCACAATATATATACATATACATATTGTCATGGTATCGTTGATGCATGCTTCAATCATTCAGTCCTTTAGTGAAACATCCATGATATCATCATACTATATCTATTTAATATCATGACATCATTTATGTTTTCTTCAATCCTTCAGTGAAACCTCCATGATACCATCACAATATATCTATATATTGACATGATATAATTACTGTTTGCTTCAGTCTGTAATAATATCATCACATTATCTATATATTGTCATGAGATTATTGATGTTTGCTTCAATCATTTTGTCCTTCAATGATGTCATCACATTATATATCACTACAAAAAAAAGCTCAATTTATGGGGGTTATTTTATCAATTTATGGCGGTTTTGGGATCCCACAAATTAAATTGTGGCGATTTCTAAAAACGCTACAATTACCCTTGCCACGAGCATATTTGCAGCGGTTTTAGTAAACCTCCACGACGCTCCCCGCAAAATGACTTTTAATTTGAGGAGGTTTTTCAGTATCATTTTGTGACAGTTTAGAACCTTCACAGTATGATCTCAATATTTTAAAAATTAAATTTGTGTGGATTTAAATTTGTCATGACATGAGATTAATATTTAAATATATAATTTGATTTGTGAAATCTTACAAATTTATTATTATTATTATTATATTATTATTATTTTAACTATAAATATGGAATTTGATTTTCATCAGGTCTTCAAAAGAATGAATAATTTTTGTAAATAACACATTTAAAGCAAATCAAATTTCATTAAATAAATTTGTATTAATAAGTTTCAAAAATTCAAATTATATCAAATAAAAATAATCCAAACTTTTGTATAACAACTTCAACATTACAATTTTAAATCCTTTAAAATCTACATCAAAATAAATATCGAAATATTCTATAGCATGCATTTATTTGGTGATTTAAGTTATTGCCATCCAATATTTTTATCCAAAGTGAAATAAGCTCAATCTCCGCATCTGAAACAATGAAAACATTATACATAATTAGATAAACATATATTGATACATATATCTTCGTACATGATAAAAAAAATCAATTCATTTCAAATAATAATAATAATAATAATAATAATGTATCAAAGCCTAGGAACTTTCATGGTATATATATAATTGATGTGAAGAATTTTCGGCATTAGATATATTCTCTCTTTTATGGATCAAGAAGATATTAAAAAGTACTCGGTTAGAAGAGGTAGATATACCTCAAAACCTTGATTTGTTAAACAAATGGACTATTCCGAAAGTGAATATAAAAACTATTTATGATTATGGTTGGTTTGATAAAATCTCAAATAAACAGTTGATTAAAACAACTGAGCAATCTTTGGCGTTAAACTCGTCTGAACAAACTATTCGTTTATTAAATAAGCGAGATATTGATTTATATAGATCTCAATATAAGTTTTTGCATATTGGCATGGTTCAAATTGCTTTTAAACCCTATAGTGATTTTACTTATGGAAAGCTTATTGGTGCTTGCACGCAAGAAGGCATAAATTTGTGCAATGAGTTAAAACTCTCAAGACAGCTTAAGATGGATAAGCTTAGAGAAAAGTCTCAATTAGGAGATTTTTGTACTCAATTCGGTTTACCAGATGCTTCTAAAAGCACCAACCGAGAAACTTCTAAATTAGAATCTCATAGATCTCATCATAAGAAAAGAAGATCTAGAAGGACTAGAGCAGAAAGAGATGAGCGTAGGGCTCATCGTAAATCTCGTAGATTTACCAAGAATAGGTCAAGGCGAGATCTTGATAAGATTAAGTGTTATAAATGTGGAAAAATTGGGCATATAGCTCCAAATTGTAAGCTAGAAAAGCTTAAGACTCTAGAACTTGATGATGATATTCAAGAGAAGATTTATAGTTTTCTATATACTCCTGGTTCCGAATCAGATTATGATGATTCTGAAGCAAGTTATGCAACAGAGGAGGAGCAACCTGAGTCATCTAATAAGGTTCAACAAGATTTGAATGATGCTTGCAAATGTCATGGTGATATTTCTCATTGTGAACATGATGAATTCTACAAGCTGCAATCTCAGTTCGAAGACATGAATATGTTCACTATCACTGCAGACAATGTGATAGAACTTCTAAAAGAAGTTACCGATAATACTCTTCGTGAAAAGATCATTCAATTGGCTGCTAGTAAAACTAGCTCTTCAACTAGTATTCCTAATGATAAAA
>NW_006238950.1:1762346-1762459 GCF_000226075.1 Solanum tuberosum | reverse complement strand
ATTGAACATTTGAAGGAAGAAATTAAATTTCTTAAACAAAATCATATTATTTGTGATCAGCGTCTTACTCAGATTGAGTCTGCTAATAGCAAAGGAAAAAATAAGGTTGATGA
>NW_006238950.1:1708054-1761816 GCF_000226075.1 Solanum tuberosum | reverse complement strand
GATAATTTATTACAAAAAGGTTTGATAAAGCCTTCCAAGTCACCATGGTCGTGTACTGCTTTTTATGTTAATAACGCAGCAGAAAAAGAACGAGGTGTTCCCAGGTTAGTTATAAATTATAAACCTTTAAATAAATTTTTAAAATGGATTAGATATCCTATTCGAAAGTAAAGAGATTTATTAACCAGGCTATATGATGCTAAAATCTTTTCAAAATTTGATTTAAAATCTGGATATTGGCAAATCCAAATATTTAGAGACCATTCTTATAGAACGGCATTTAATGTTCCGTTTGGACAGTACGAATGGAATCTAATGCCTTTTTTGTTAAAAAATGCTCCCTCAGAATTTCAAAAGATAATGAATGATATTTCTAATCCCTATTTGGATTTCATCATAGTTTATATTGATGATATTTTGGTTTACTCAAAGACTCTTGAAATGCATTTTAAGCATTTAGACATTTTTAAGAAAATAGTTATTCAAAATGGTTTGGTTATATCTAAACCTAAAATGAGTCTTTTTCAAACAGAAGTTAGATTTTTGGGTCATTTGATTTGTCAAGGAAAAATGACTCTTATTCAGTGATCAATTGAATTTGCATCAAAGTTCCCTAATATTATTACAGATAGGACGCAATTGCAGCGGTTTCTGGGAAGTTTAAACTACATTTTCCCTTTCTACAAGAATTTGTCTCGAGATTTAGCTCCGTTATACGACATGCTAAAAAAGATCACAAGAAGCCTTGGACTAATTTGTCTCACAGATCTTGTAAAGACTATTAAAGAAAGAGTTAAATCTTTGCCTTGTTTAACCCTTGCTAATCCTGCTTGGCCAAAGATTGTAGAGACGGATGCGTCTAATATTGGGTATGGAGGCATATTGAAACAAATTAATCCGCATGATAAAAATGAATATCTTATTCGATTTCATTCAGGAAAATGGAGCGATGCTCAAGAAAAAATATGCGACGGTAGCTCATGAAATATTAACTATCGTTAAGTGCGTATTAAAATTTCAAGATGATTTATATAATAAAAAATTATTGATAAAAACTGATGCTCAGTCAGTCAAGTATATGTTTGATAAAGATTTTAAACATGATGCGTCTAAGTTAATATTCGCTAGGTGGCAGGCACAATTAGCCCCTTTTGATTTTGAAATTCATTATAAAAAGGGAAGTGATAATTCCCTCCCAGACTTCTTATCTAGAGAATATCTTTCTTCTTATGGGTTTTCTTGACTTATTTCTTGATCAAGATTTGGTTACGATTTTGAAGGCAGTTCCTCTTAATAGAGATTTACATGAACTTATATTATGGAGAATTATAGACGGAATGGTGATGGATATCGTCAATAATTACATGATTGAACAAGAGCTTTATGAAAGATTTTATTGTTATGAAGTTTATAACCTCTTGAATGATTAAAACTAAATGCTATGTTTGCAGGATGGATCCTCCTTGGATAACCAAGGCTAGAGGAAAAGGCAGTTATACTCGCAGAAGGGGAAGAACATCCTCGTTAAAAACATTCTCTCTTATACCATAATAATAATAATAATAATAATAATAATAATAATAATAATAATAATAATAATAATAATAATAATAATAATAATAATAATAATAATAATAATAATAATAATAATAATAATAATAATAATAATAATAATAATAATAATAATAATAATAATAATAATAATAATAATAATAATAATAATAATAATAATAATAATAATAATAATAATAATAATAATAATAATAATAATAATAATAATAATAATAATAATAATAATAATAATAATAATAATAATAATAATAATAATAATAATAATAATAATAATAATAATAATAATAATAATAATAATAATAATAATAATAATAATAATAATAATAATAATAATAATAATAATAATAATAATAATAATAATAATAATAATAATAATAATAATAATAATAATAATAATAATAATAATAATAATAATAATAATAATAATAATAATAATAATAATAATAATAATAATAATAATAATAATAATAATAATAATAATAATAATAATAATAATAATAATAATAATAATAATAATAATAATAATAATAATAATAATAATAATAATGATAATGATAAATTGATGATGATGATGATGACGACGACGACGACTTCTTGACTATTCCTATGTAAGCACAAACTAAATTTATATTTTTCAAAATCATGTAAAGATGCTCATTCTATTTAACATGTTGGTTCAAAATTTCTAACTTTTGATAATTTACAAGTTAGACTTTCTTCTTTGACCTTATTTTGTTTTTTCATTTACCAAAAAAATAATTATAACTTCAATAATTTTCCGTATTGAATAAGTTATATTGATATCGATCACAATCTAATATGCAAAATCGTCCTTTAATTTGTAATAGTCAAATCCAATCAAGAGTAAAATGATAACATCATCCTTAACTAAACAAAAATAAAATTGAGGCTTACCATAAATCAATCAAAGATTGGGTATGAATTACTTTACGATGTGGTGAGAATTTAAACAAATCCTGCAATATGTAAAATTATTGATACATTAAATTTTATCAACTTGCAAAATAAAAAATGCCTAAAAATTAAATAATAATATAAATCCTAAATTCTAATATGAATCATCAAACTCACCTAACAAAGAATTACCTTTATACTCAAATAGTTATTCACCATTTGTTTCACTTTGCAATGCCTACATAAAAAAAAAAAAAAAGTAATTACCAAATTCACACACACAAAAATGAAATAAAAAATAAAGTAAAGAAGAGTGAGAGAGGCAAAGGGATTAAGGAGAGGAGAGGGAGTTACAGAAAAAGAAATGGGTTAAGGGGAAAGGAAATGGGATGTGTGTGTGCGTGTTTTAGTAGGAATGGGTGGGAAGGAGGGTAGTTATTTCATTTTGATTGGATTTGAAAGGTTTTTAGGGGGAAATTAATTATATTTTTAAGCTTTTTAAATATTTTGGAGGGAGAGGTATTAAGTTTTGGTTGAGTTGGGTCAAAATAAAAGATAAAAAGATTTTTTTTTATTACATAGAACAAGCTTTTATTTTTAAATTTTTATTAATTTGTAATGACTATTGATTAAAACGTTTCACCTTAAAAAATCAACAAGTACTATAAAAGCTTAAATAAACTTTAATTAGTTGAACGAGTTTGAAGTTTAGTGGAATTTGAGGTATCACTATTCTTCTTTGATATACACGTGAAGGAACATTTTGACGCGATTGTTGATTGATATATATATATATATATATATATATATATAATTTGATAATTATAAAATTTAAAATTTTGAGTTATGATAACCAAAATCACTAAATAATACAAAGTAAAGTATAACCATATTAGATAAAATGTTGAAGTGAAATTACATCTACAAAGTAAAAAAAAATATTCAAAAAATATTTTAATAGATAAAAGAAATAGAGGATCAAAAAATTACAATCAAGTTAAAATGAAGAAGGAAAAGGGTGTGAATATATGATGAAATTAACTTTCAATATCAAATGTATTGTATTATATAATTTGAAAAAAGATTAAAATAAAATAAAATAAATAAAGTAACGAATTTAACAATTTTTTGGGGGTAGATAATCGCCACAAATAATATTAAATTGTGGTGATTTTCTAACCTCCTTAATAAAACCACCACAAAAAGTTTTATATTGTGGGGGTCAAAAGAAAATGTCACAAAATGAATTATACGTGGGATTTCTAAAAACTCCCGCAAGTTAATTGCTACAAATTAAGCATTTTTTTGTAGTATATATATATATATAATAACATGATATCATTGACTGTTGATCAAACCTTCAAGGGGGAAATCATAATTTCTCAATGATATCATCACAATATATCATTTACTAGCATGGTATCATTAAGAATTGTTTCATATAATCAGTAACAATCCTCATATCATGTATGATACCATCACAGTATATGAACATATTGTTATGGTAGCACTAAGGTTTTCTTCCTTTATTCATTCACAAAATTACTCATGCATTAATGATACCATGACAATATCATATATTTCTATGATATCAATAAGGTTTCCTACGTTCATTCATGTACAACCAACTCATTGCTCAATGATACCAACACATTATACATATAATAACATGATATTATTGAGTAATGAGCAGTCTTTCAAGGGAGAAACTTATAATTTTTCAATGATACCATCACAACATACCATATATTGACATGGTATCATATGCCAACTTCATATAATTTGTAACACTCGCCAACTTATGTATGATACTATCACAATATATGAATATGTTGTTATAGTTGCACTAAGAATTCCTTCTGTCCTTCGATGAGACCTTCCTGATACTATAAAAATATATCTATATATTATCATGATATTTACTTCAGTCCATTGGTGAGCCCTTCATGATATCATCACAATATATTTGGCATCATTCATGAGGAATTCTTCAATCCTACTGTGAGACCACCATTATGTCGTCACACTATAATTACGTACATTCTTTTATGGTATCATTGAGATTTGCTTTAGTGCTTAATGATACTATTGTGGCTTTGTGGTATCATAGAGGTTTGGTCTAATCCTTTAATGAGACACTCTGTAGTCATTCTTAATTATTTATTAATATATTTGTTTATTATTTTATTTTTACTTTAATTTTTTTCAGTCTAAAAATAATAAGATAATAGTTTTTTTATATTTTTCTATCTTTAAAAAGAAATGTAATAAAAGAAGATAATCTAATAAAAAACAAAAAATTGTGTCTCTATTAATTTAGATTTTATTAAATAATTAGTAAATTCAATATTCCTTATAACTGTTTTTATTGTCAGCTAATTATTTATTTTATATATCATTTTAGTAAAACATAATCAACCATTAAAACTATGTTTATATTCAAATAAAAGAAAGAAAAAATAACATAAAAAGAAAAAAATACACAAAAATAAAATAAACCAAATAATAAATGAGAGGGGACAAAAATAATCAGTCAAAAGACAAAACTAATAGTAAATTTAAGTACAAAGACAATAAATAACAGGACAGAAACAATAAGTTGAAGTATGGAAAAGGGTCATATTTGTTATAAAATATTATATTGTGGATGTCCACTACACCAAGAAGTTACTCTCACCCATTATCTCCATTACTTTTCTCCATTATGAAGATAACCATAACCTCCAACTTTATAATCATAATTCTTGTAACATTTCACTTCCATAACCTCCTCCATTATATTCATGTTAATGTCATGTTTATGACTAACCTTTTGTATGCCTCTATGTTACACTATAAATAGATCAGAGGCATAAGGGTTCATATTGTACAGACTTGAAGATTTGGTGTACTCTTGAAGAGTTGGAATAATAAGAAAAGCTCTCATCTCTTGTCTCCATATTTCTATTATTTTCATCTTCTATATTTCTTGTCTTATTTTTCTTTAGTTTTATAACAATATTTGCCTTGTACTTTTAGAATAAGGTTATTGATCGTAAACTAAAGAAGCTCAATCATGAATGAAAGATTTAGAGAAGAGAATGAGAAAGAAGAAGAAGAGAGGAGAAGATTTCATACATCGGCTTAAAGCAAAAATACAATGGAGAGTAGCTATTTATAGAGCTATCCTTGTAACTACTTTGATAACAGTGCATTGAGCTAGTTATAACTAACTCTTCTTGATAGACTAAATTGCCCTTTTTGTTACTAACTAACTATTAACACTAATGTCACCTACTTTACATCACAACACTCTCCTTCAAGCTTGGTGGTGCAAAAATGTCTAGCACTCCTAGCTTGGATAGTAGGTGTTCATGTTGAAGTCTAGATAGTCCTTTGGTCAATACGTCTGCAGGCTGATCTCTTGTAGAAAGATAATTCAAGTTGATTAATCATTGTTGTAGTTTCTCCCTTATAAAGTGACAATCGATTTCAATAAGTTTTTTCCTTTCGTGGTATACTGAATTTGCAGCAATTTTAATCGTTGTTTTACTGTCACTGTAAACTTGGACTGGCAATTGAACTTCAACTCCTACTTCTTTCAGCAATCCAACCAACCATACTAACTCTGACACAGTGGAGGCAAGGCTCCTATATTCAGCTTCAACTGAGCTTTTCGACACTGTTGTTTGTTTCTTTGCCTTCCAAGAGACTAATGACTGACCAACTTTCACCATATACCCTGTTACAGACTTCCTGGTTAACATACAGGAAGCCCAATCAGCATCACAGAAGGTAGTCACCAACTCATCTGAGTTACTGGACAATAACAAACCTTGTCTAGGTTGTCTCTTTATATATCTGACTACTCTTAGTGCAACATCAAGGTGTGACTTCTTTGGTTTCTGTAAGAATTGACTAAGAGTTTGTGTACTGAATGTTATATCAGGTCTTGTCATATTCAAATACAACAACTTGCCTATTAATCTTTGATACATTGTTTGATCTACCAAGGGATCCTCTGTCTCTGTCTGACCCTTCTTTACATGGTCATCATATAATTTTGATGTTAGTTTAACATTGATGCCAATAGGGGTTCCTGCAGGTTTGGTTGCTGATAAGCCAACCTCAGATATAAGCTCAAGAGCATACTTTCTCTAATGCATTAATATGCCATCTGTTGATCTAGTGAATTCAATTCCTAGGAAATACTTTAACTCACCCAGATCCTTCATCTTGAATGCTAGTTGCAGTGTCCTCTTTGTGTCTTCTACCAGCTTTAGGCTACTGCCAGTTATCAACATATCATTCACATACACAAGTACTATAATGATCCCCTCTTCTGCTTTGTTAATAAACATGGAATGATCATGTTGGCTTTGTTGAAACTTCAGTTTAAGTAGTGCTTCAATCAGTTTATGATTCCATTGTCTAGGGGCCTGTTTGAGACCATAAAGGGATTTGGTCAGCCTACATACCTTATCCCCTTGACTGACAAACCCCTTTGGCAATTGCATATAGATCTCATCATCTAAGTCACCATGCAAGAAGGGATTAAACATATACATTTGATGGATATGCCAATGCCTTGAAGTTGCAAGTGACACAATGGTTCTGACTGTGACCATCTTAACTACTGGAGAAAAAGTTTCCTTGTTCTATCCCTTCCTGTTGGCTATACCCCTTAGCCACCAGCCTTGTTTTAAATCTCTCAACCTCACCAGTAGATATATACTTGACTTTGTAAATCCATCTACAACCTATAGGTCTCTTGCCAGGTGGTAGATCAATTATCTCCCAAGTATGATTACTTTCAAGGGCCTGAATTTCAGACTGCATAGCATCCACCCACCTTTGATCTTTCACAGCTTCAGAGTAGGTTCAGGTTCTTTGATTATAGAGGTAGCAACAATGTTAGACTGATAGGAATATGAGAGATGATCATAGCTTATATTGTTGCAAATGGAGTGGGGAACAACCTTATTGAGAGGGCATGAGACAAAGTCTTTCATCCAAACTGGAGGTTGTTTATGTCTAGAGGATCTTCTAGACTCAGAAACCAACCTAGAACCATTAGGAATAGAATTTGCTACTACTTCATCAGGAGCCACCTCAGGACCAGGTATTACATTACTTAAAGGCAACTCAGTCTCATCATGTGGAACTCGAGAAGGGCATGCAGTGGTAGGACACTGAAGGGACAACATGTAATCTAGACTAGGAGTGGCTGCAGAATCATGTAGAGAGTCTGGGAATAACTTCTCTTGAGCAGGACTAGACACCTGAGCAAAATGGAACTGATCCTCTCTAAAAACCACATCTCTACTTACAAAAAATGATATTTTACCTAGATCAAGGAGAATATATCCTTTCTGAATTTCAGAGTATCCCATGTGAACTGCAGACCTGACCCTTGGCATTATTTTTTCATGTTCAGTCAAATGTTTGGCAAAGTACAAACATCATATAGTCTTGAGGTGAGTCAATACTGGTTGTCGACCATACAGCCTCTCGTAAGGTGTCTCATACTTAAGTACACTACTAGACAACCTGTTAATGAGATAAGTGGCAACTAACACACATTAACCCCAATATCTCAATGGTATGTTAGCCTGAAATCTGAGTGCTCTTGTGACCTCAAGTAAATGCCTATGTTTCCTTTCAACAACACCATTTTGCTGAGGAGTATGAGGACATGATCTTTGATGCAGAATGCCCATTTCCTTGAACATACTTATACACACTGAGCACCATTGTCATACCTTAAAATTTTGACTTGTTTCTCAAACTGAGTTTTAACAAACAAAAGGAATTCTTTAATAGAAACACACACAACTGACTTATGTTTGAGCAAAATAACCATGTCATCCTAGAGAAGTCATCAACAATGGTAAGAAAATACTTGCTACCATCAACTGTAGGTGTAGCATAGGGTCCTCAAACATCAACATGTATCAAATCAAAACAAGCTGTAGTTTTTATACTACTCACAAGAAAAACTAATCTAGTTTGTTTAGCATAAGGACATACAGAACAATTAGTCACTTTACACATAGTTTGTTGACTTATAGCAAACATCCTTGCAAGAACTGCAGAAGACACATGTCCCAGTCTTTGATGCCATAACTCCATGTCTACTGCCTTTGTATTATTGACAGTAAATGCAACTTCTTTTCCAGGACTTGAATCACTTTTATTGGTGAAGTGCTTCATTAGTAGATACAAACCACCTTCTTCCTTACCAACTTCCTTCACCTTCCCACTGCAGAGCTCCTGAAAAACACATAAGTTAGAAAAGAATGTGATAGAACACCCTAACTCCTTTGTGAGTTGACTGATTGATAACATATTGTACTTGAAGTCAGGAACATGCAATTCATTAGTGACCAGACTTCTGGTTGATAAAGCACATGAACCAACATGAGATACTTGTATGGTAGTACCATTTAGTAGATACACAAGTTTAACTTCTGCAAGCTTTGACACTGAATCTTCCACCATCATGTCCAAGCTAGAGACCATATGATTTGTTACACCTGTATCAACAATCCATACTTGACTGTGATTAATAACAGAAGAAGTTTTACCTGAAGTACTAGCAGTGTTGCAAGCAGAAACAGTAGAAACATCTGATTTCTGTTGAACCATCTTCAAAATATGATCATATTGGTCTTTTGTAAATGTGCAACCATGTAACATCTGTTGAACCTCTCTCTCAGCTTGACTTATTCTATTTGGAGTAATAGTAGATGACACTTCAGGAGCATGACCATTCATAAGTTGTTGTTGGTTAAGTGAGATTCCCCAGCCAGGTGGAGGAATATTTGTATTGAGACCATATGTAAAGTTGGCATGGGTTGATAGATAATGACTAGAAGGACTGCTAGCTTGTGGACTAGACCCCCCTTGTACCTTCCTTTTGGATTTAAAATCAGGAGGATAACCCACTATTTTATAGCAAAACTCTTTGCTATGACCTTTACACTTGCAAAAATCACATATTAGTAGGGAATTCCTTTTGACCTTCTGATTCACACCAGAGCTACTACCAACACCTGAACTACTACCAGCTTTTGAGTACATAGCAACAGAGGAATCCAAACTGATAGATGTCATTCCCAAACTAGTAGTACAGGTTACCACAACCTTTTGACATTCATCTCCAACTATCATAGAATACACATGATTAATTGTTGGTAATGGATCTAGCATAAGAATCTGACTCCTGGCTTGTTGATAGGATTCATTCAATCCCATTAAAAACTGATATACCTTCTGTCTGTTCATGTGAGTCATAAATTTTGAAATCTCACAATTGCAACAAGGAGTTGGCACTAATATCTCAAACTCATCCCACAGAGTTTTAAGCCTTGTGTAATACTCAGAAACAAATGCAGTACCCTGCTGTATAGAAGATATGTCTTTGTGCAAACTATAGGTTCTAGAACCATCTACTCGATCAAACCTTTCTCTTAGATCAGTCCAAACATCAAACGCACTAGAGGCAAATGCAAGACCACTCAACAAACTTTTGGACACAGAGTTCAACAACAAGGACAACACAATTGCGTTCACCCTTTCCCAATGTCCCCACAATTCTACACCATACATTTCCTTTCTAACAGTTCAATCAATTAACCCACACTTATTTCTTCCTAACAATGCTAAACGAATAAATCTATCCATAGCATATAATTTTCATTACCAAGCAATTGAAACGAAATCAAGCTAATACCACTAACATCAGTAGGATTAAGAAACAGAGGATGATTATAAACAATACCTTGTCCTTGCACTGAACTGCTAGTTTGAGAAATAAAAGTTGCGGATCCATTTTGAGGTAGATCAGTCGAATTACTTTCAGGTGCCATTTATGATCAAATTGAGCTTCAAATCGCGGAAACAAATAGCTAATCAGTATAGCTAACAGTTCAAACACAAACAATACAGATTCCAGCCTTATCTTAAACTACGATATGTGACCACCTTTAACACACTTCCATGAATCAATGAATCAGATAATTGATTCTTTGAACAATACCGACTTCAGCTTCTAATCAGACTGAAGCACAAAGCTCTGATACCATGATCGTAAACTAAAGAAGCTCAATCATGAATGAAAGATTTAGAGAAGAGAATGAGAAAGAAGAAGAAGAGAGGAGATGATTTCATATATCGGCTTAAAGCAAAAATACAATGGAGAGTAGCTATTTATAGAGCTATCCTTGTAACTACTTTGATAACAGTGCATTGAGTTAGTTATATCTAACTCTTCTTGATAGACTAAATTGCCCTTTTTGTTACTAAATAACTATTAACACTAATGTCACCTACTTTACATCACAACAGTTATAGTTGCCCTTTGTCATACTTTTTTGGTTAATTTGTTCGTGTCATCCAACTTTGGACACATATTTATCCCTGGACTATTAAGTTTCATATCACCACTTCTATCATCCTACGTAACACCTACATAGATAAATATATTTAGTTCACTTAAAATTTCCTCCTAATTTAATTATTATGTCCAATCAATATTATAGAGGGACTTCAACTCTAACCGATTGAAAAATGACGAATTAGAAATGGATTCGTTTACGGTCTTACTATGTGGAAATACAATGAAGACTATGAGGTTTTTTGTATTAGAACATTTTTTTACATTCGTGATTTTAGTAATTGGATATATGTTAAGAATAATTAATGGGTTACTGATTTATTAAATTATTTTGTTTGTTATTGTTCAGGTGATGGTACCATTTCAAGCCCTGCTATCCTATGGAATAATCGTTGATGCAGTTTGTCTTGGAAATAAATTTGATGACGTTTATCGCACGGTTGTCCATAAAATTTTTGGTTACCAGATTTTTTCTTAAAAATAATTAGAGCATGATATAAATGGTTCATATAGTAGATCTCACCTTATTTGGGATTGAGTTGGAGTTGAATCAAATTGGAAAACTGATTATTATTTTCTTATGTGTATACCTAATTGAATCATGTTGGATTACATTGAATCATAATATTTTCGTCTACAGATTGGAAGTTTTATTTGTTAAATTGGTGGTTATAATATTGATTGGGTATAAAAGGACAAATATATCCCGAACTATCGTAAATGGTATCCAAATACTTTTCGTTATACTTTTTGGACATTGATGTCCTTACCGTCCAAATTTTGGGACTTATATAACCTTTCTACTAATGGCGGGACACGTGTCGCAATCTAAAACGTCTATCCAAATTTTATGAAATTTCAACCCATAAATAAAAGACCCACCCAGATTAATTAAAAAGCCCACCCAAATTATAACCCAAAACTTCTCTAAACACTTATCATCTTCTCCACCAAATCCAAATTAAAAGGCTTCCATTTTCTTCCACACCAAAACCCTAGAACTCCCCATTCGCACTCCCAAACTCCACCACTACCGAGCAACTTTCCTCTGCCCTCTTACCACCATTGAAGCACCGAAGAAGGTAGTCAAGCTTGGAGTTTCAGCCGCATCTTTGGATCCGCAGTTGTCGTCAATGCCCCTGGTCGAGCAGCAGATGCACCAGTTGTGATTGAGGAAAAGAAATAATTTGATGTAGTATTCAATGAAATTCATAGTAATGCTAAAAATGTGACTATTATATTTAGCTTTTAAAAAGTAATTTAAAAGAATTTATAATGGAGGTCAAATAATTCTTTCTTCTCCTCAACCACAACCACAACTTGGAGGTCAAAGAATTTGACGTGCTCCATTGCTACCAAAGTTTTAGGAGAAAAAAAGTGTTTATAGTGGAGTATTATAAATTATTTTTATAAATATAAATATAACAAAAATTCATCTGACAGTTGCTAACAAAAATTCTTTTAGGTTTGTTTATAATCAATTGAGGATCAAAATGGGTTTATGAAATTGCATTTGCTAACAAAAAATCATGTGGGTCTGTTTATAATGGAATTGAGAATTAAAATGGGTGGATAAAAGAGTAGATGATTTTGGGTTATAATTTGTTTGTGGGTTTTAATAAATCCGGGTGGTTTTTGGGTAGGCGTTTTTAGATCCCGTCGTTACTAGAAAGGTTATATATGTCCCAAAATTTGGACCGTAAGGACATCAGTGTCCCAAAGGTATAACGAAAGATATTTAGATACCATTTACGATAGTTCGGGGGTATATTTATCCTTTTTCCTTAATTCAATTAGGAGGAGATTTTAAGCAGATTATATATATATATAACACCATGTAGGATGATAAAAGTGGAAACGTGAAACTTAATAGTCTAAGGATAAATATGTGCCTAAAGTTGTATGACAGAGGCAAATAAGTCAAAAAAGTATGATAAGGGCAAATATAACGTTTTTGTAAAAATACAAGGGGAAATATGATCCTTTTTCGATTAAAGTACAAAGTCAATAAATGATAAAATAAAAATAATAACTGAAGTACAAAGACATAAATGACAAGACAAAAAAGAAGAACAAAAGAACCACTGGTCCGTGCAAACAAGGGGTATCTCAAGTAAATTATTTGGGTCGTGGTCCGATAAGGATAAATATACGAGTAAATTTCGCAAATAGCTACTATAGAAAATTTAATTAGGCTCCTTAGCTAGAGATTGCATAATTACGGGTTGTAGCTACAATTTCAGTTGTTATGGGCATTCTCTTTTGTATAATTCACATGTTTTTATTAATTTATACAGTTCAGAATTCAATTTTATTTTATTAAAATGAGAGGCAATTTTGATTAAAAATGGTAAACAATTCCATAAATAACAGAATAGTATCTCATTAGGGTTTCATACCAAATATGACTTCCTCCATATTAACAACACGATTCTTTCTAGTTTATGAAATCGACGTGTGTAACTAAAAAAAATCAATTAGTTTCTTTGTTGATTATACAAATCGTACATGATTCAATGAATTCACGTCCTTTTTTGTGTTCTGAATCAATCAAATCAAATTACTTATAGATGAGTTATGTAATTTGTTGAAATTGTATTTGTAACAATATTTATTGAAGATTTGGTCAAAATTGTATATTATTTGATTTGTATTCACTTCGACTTTTTAAATTTTCATAATGAATCCATTGATAATTGATGTTCTGGTGGAAGAACGATTTTCAATTGTATTTGAATTGAATAAGTAAGAAGAAGATATATTTATAATAATATAATTAAGCTATCTTTGTACGTATTTGTATAAGCTAGTACGTACCAGTTTGATTTGTATAAATTGTTGCGCTAAAATGATTGAATGCATCTTCAGGCAGACACTTGCGTAAGTCATCTATTATACGGATATTATTCCATTATACCAATATTTGTATTAACATTGCTTATGAGGGGCATTAATTGGAGCTTGTTTGAGAATAAATTGTACTCCCTAACAAATCATGTCAAAAATGAAATAATCAGAAACAAATCCCAAACATTAAACAAAATATATACAAATATACAATTATGGTAACTATATACAATTTTGGAATTATACAAGGACAAATATACAATTGTGATAACCGTAGACAATTTCAGAATTATACAAATATGAGTACAACGATACAACCAGGGTAACTATATATAATTCAAAATTATACAAATATGAGCACAACTATACAATCAGGCTAACTATACACAATTTTAAAATTATACAAATATAAATACAACTGTAGATCTTTTTTTTTTTGTAATAATAGGATGTTATATTAATAAACTTAAAACATAAGCGTCATTACATCAACAGTGCCCGATGTACTGCCAGCATTCAAATGTAGCCTCTCACATCTATGTGAGCTATTAACTAGATTACATATAGACATTCCTGGATGTTCTACCAACGGTTGATTCTTATCAAAATTAAATGCTTCTACTATAAATATAGGTGGGGTAAACCATTCTTCAACAAAAACTCCATCTGGTAGCCTTCTCCCCCTTTGTGCTAGCTCCCTGAGATCATGCTGGATCATTGGGTTACTCTGTTGTTTGAAATTATATAAATTTCTGAATTATATAAATATCATAAATCTCAAAAAATTGTTTGAAGTTATACAAATATAACCATCAAAACTTTAAAAAGTTAAACAAAAATGAATTAATTGTATATGATGATAAAACTGAAAAATCAAAGAAAATCACCATCATATATAAATACAAGTCAAACGAAGAAGAATGAAACCACCAAAGCAAATAAAAAATGGAAACCGCACAATTGTTGCCCTGAAAATTTGAAATCACGAATTGAGAGAAAAAGAATGAAATTTTCAAATTTTCAAATCTATTTATGTTGAGTGAATTAAGGAGAAAATAAAGTAAAAGGATTATGGAGAGAGAAAATAGATTTTGTATAATAGGTCGAAATTGAAATGACTGCCTTATACAAATTTAAAACGCAACTCACATAATTATCGCTAAATGTTAGTTGCGAATTGTATATAGGTTAAATGGAGTGATTGAAATTGTCACCTGTACTTGCGAGCAACGTTAATGACTTTTGTGTGTGTTCCGAATTCCGATCATTGTGGAATAAATAAAAGGTAACCTCCATAGTTTTCTTCAGTTTGAGGTGAGGTAATCCAAAATCAGACGAACACTAGTGTGACCAGAGCATCGAATGAATACGTCGCAGTATATGGATAAACAGATCATGGATCTATCGAGCTCACTCAGCAACAATGACTTCATCAACCTTCACGACGACCAACATCACATCACCGGCGGTGTAAAGGGGGAAAACCATCCTGTTCGCCCAATTGAATCGTTCCCCAATTATAACATTGATTGGATTCAGGTTGATGGAGCTAGGGCTTGGAATTCTGCTGATACCAAAACCAACACTGTAATCGCTCCTCTCTATCTTTTTTACATGCTTATGTATGTCTATACTTGTATTAGTATCTCAATTAACCGTTTCAATCTGTCTATCTGACCCCACAATGAACACCTGCTTTTGATTTTCTTGTTATGTTGGTGTGAGCTTCGATTTTTCTCTATTTGTTGCAATCTTTGTGGTTGTGGCTAGTTTCCTTTGTTAGTTGCTGTGTTTTCTTATTCTTTCTACTTGGATTTGCTACACTTGAGATGAGGGTCGATAGTGGTACACTCTACTCTCCCAAGGTCCCACTATTGGGATTCCACTGGGTATTTAGTTGTTGTTGTTGCAATCTTTGTGGTTGATTAGTGTTGTTTTGCATGTATGTTGACTCAATATCATTTCCTTCAGTAGGGTTTGGCCAGGTGGATCCTCTTAATTGATTGTCTGTTTCATTTGGATCCAGTACAGTAGGATTCAGTTAACACATGCACGTCCCAACTTGGACTTTTGTTGTTTAATGATGCAATTTGAAGAGGTTAGATATGGTCTGTAGTGAGTGGTATATTATCTGCTTCAGATGTTCAATAGGCTTACCATCGACTTGGAGTTGGATGTCAGGAAACATTTTGTGGTCTAGATGTGACATTTTCGTTTTCACATCTTTTATTGCAATATTATCTTTCTTTTATGAACGCTGAGCTAAATGAAGGCAAGGAAAATTCCTATTGAGATATTCTTCATGTTGATTAGGTAATTCTGAACTAGGATATGCGCTATGGATATTAAACTGCTTAATCAGTAAACAGTAGGACAAGGAAATGGAACTCTAAATTCTTAGGAGGTGTCTAACTGAGTGGTGGTGTTGGAAGCCACATCCTGCTTATTGATGTCTTGCTGTGCATAATGTTCTACTATAAGCTAAACCCTTAGAAGAAGTGAACATTTAAGATTGCTCCTGAAACCCTTATCAAAAAGAATGTTTGCTCCAGAAACTATTGGACTGTAAGTTATTTTTTTCTTTCCCTATATGATTACTTATATTTTCTTTCCTTATGTGATTCAAGTATACACCCTAGGTTTGCTTCTGTTTTTTTTTTTTTGCTTGGAGGGGGAGGGGGATGTGGCACATTCCCTTCTTCTCCAATTTTGTGTGTCCCAATTCTCCTTGTTGGTTGTTTTCTAGATGATCTCCTGCACTATCAAAGGGGGGCTTACCTTCCTTTCTCAAGTTTTTTTTTTAAAGGAAACAGTTGCTCAAGTTGCTGGAAATTTGTGGATGTAATCAACCTACAAAGTATACTGAAATCAGAAAAACGTTAGACAACAAATAATAGATATGTATGTGTAGAATGCTCCCACACATGTTTACCAAAGTTTTTCTCCCTCCTACTTTCTAGGACTGTAGAAGATCTCCTTTCCGCGTAGGTTCACCGGAATCAGCCTTTTTTCCTTCCTGCCAACAGTAACCACCCACATTGTCTTTATTGATAAAAACCTCTTCCCTTTTTATCTCTTGATTAGCTCTGTCTTTGTCATGGGGGAAAACAGAATATGCTCTAATGCTGGTTTCAAGTCTTTTGATATTACCAAATGGACCTCATGCAACCTTAGTTGCGCGGACTCTTCACTTTTGATGTCGCACCCATCTCGGATTCTTCAAAAATACACTACTTTTGGCGAATCCGACACGCAGCCGTTGACATTTTTGAAGAGTCCGAGCAACATAGCATGCAACAATATCTGGGTTGAGTGGGTTGAGAAGGATAACCCTCGGCAAGAAGATTATGGAATGGGTCTGCTTTATTCTTAGGGAGGATTCAAATGACCAAAAGAACATGGTGAGGAGATGGAGGAAAAAGGATCAAGTGGCTAATATCTATGGTACGAGGAAGTATAATGACCATGGTAGGTACATGAGTATCCTGTCTCTCAAGGGAGAAGCTAGATCAGTTATTCTAGTCCCTGAAATCTGAATTAGCCAGCAATGCAGGCTGGTTTCCTTTGAAGGAACCTCAGGTCTTCATATCAACTGGAGGAAAAGCCATATTTATCCCATTAAGTATGTTCCTAATTTGGAGCTTTTGTCTTCTTTTTTAGGAGGTTAAGTGGGTCAGTTACCCATTGTCTATCTTGGGATGCCACTGGGTGCAAAATCAAGATCCAAAGAGATATCAGATGCAGTTTTGGAGAAGTGTGAGCCGTGTTATGTTATCAAAGGCGCGCTTAAGCCCTAAAGCAACGCTCAAAACGTGTTGAGCGCTTCGCCTCGCTTTATGTGCGCTTCTGTGTCGTCAAGGTTCTAAGGCATACTTATCCTTGCCAATGAGCCTCTCTTGAAGAGGCGACACTAAACAATTGATATTTCACGTTATCATAATTTATTTTTTCAATTTGTTTGTTCATATATACACCAGAGTAAGACGGTGGCTGAGATGTGGTCACCTCAAGGTTGGGAGCTAACCTTAAGGATACTGATGAATGACTGGGAAATACCTAGATTAACTGAACTTTTTAAACATCTCAAAACTTCTTAGAGGTTGCAAGAGGGGGAGTTGTGGACTGGACACACCAAGGGACCGTATAAAGTGAACTCAGGGTATAAAATTGTCATTACTACAGAACCACAAAACTTTATCTGGCCTTGGATGGAAACTCATCTGGAAAGTAAAGTTACCACATAAGGTTGCTTGCTTTACTTGGTTGTTATGCTTACACATGAGAACTTGATGAAGAGGCATTATCTTAGCTTTAAACTGTCGTCTATGTGGGACTGAAGCTGAAACTGTAAGCATTTATTTTAGCATGTGAAGTCACAGGTCAGCTATGGAAGATTTCTCAAAATCTCAGGGGCATCTCCTGGACAATGCCTAGTAAGATTGTTGACACTGTTTTTAGCTGGGAGGAGGCTGGGGTTGGGGCTAAGAGCAGAAGAAACTGGAGGGTAATTCCAGCCTGTATTTGGTGGACCATCTGGAAAGAAAGGAATCCCAGATATTTTGAGAACAGAAGTAGCACTATACAGAAGATCAAGCTGAACTGTGTTCTGCTATTTTGTTTCTGGTGTACAAAGTCATATCCTGAAGATACAGAGACAATCCTGGATGTTTCAGATTCATGTTAGGATTGTATCCTGTTTCACCTTGTTTTTTATTATTTTCTCTTTTGCACTTTCTTTTGTAAAGGGTTCCCAAGTACTGGTTTATAATACAAAGTTGTTACCTGTTAAAAAAAAAAAAACAAGGTATACTGAAATTTTTCTCATTCTGGCACATCTAGATGAAGAAGCATCAAAGAAGATACTAGTATATGAAAACAAAGCTTTTACTTGGCCTTTATTTATGCATAGGAGAGGAAGTAGGTCAACTGATCTTTCTAATTTTCCAATTATCTTTTGCTATGATATGATTCTCAATTTGAAAAGCATCAGCAAGGAAAGACTATGTTTATGCTTCTCTTAGTACATGTCCAGGGTACTCCTCCTATCAACTGATCTTTCTAATTTTCCAATTATCTTTTGCTATGATATGATTCTCAATTTGAACAGCATCAGCAAGGAAAGACTATGTTTATGCTTCTCTTAGTACATGTCCAGGGTACTCCTCCTATCAACTGATCTTTCTAATTTTCCAATTATCTTTTGCTATGATATGATTCTCAATTTGAACAGCATCAGCAAGGAAAGACTATGTTTATGCTTCTCTTAGTACATGTCCAGGGTACTCCTCCTATCTGCACTAGTTGATTGTGGAATTTTGTGGCACTAGTGTTCTTGTTTTTATCTGTTTCTCATTTCTCTTGCTATTCATGTGTGTTATGCTGAATCCTGTAGTTGGAGTTTGACATGCATTGTTGGGTCAGATTTTGGAAATATACATACATTCTGTCAATAATAGGGATTCTGTAATTGTTATTTCTCTAATTCAATGCAGAATTATAGTTCTGCTGACTCAATAGAACCAGCCAAACTCATCGTGGAGAAAGATTTGAGCACTATTGATGCATCTTTGTTATCTGAAATTGATCATACTGTGAAGAAGTATGCTGATAATCTTCTACATGCAATAGAGAGTGTGAGCGCTCGACTATCACAATTAGAAACTAGAAGTCACCAGATTGAAGCTTTTGTTGTGGAACTCAAGTTGTCTGTCGATAATAACCATGGGAACACTGATGGAAAACTAAGACTGGTGGAAAATATTCTCAGAGAGGTATCATCTATTCAGTTTCTTCCTACTTTGTTCTTTAACTAAACTGCTGTACAGCTGGGCAAGTGTAGGCTGCATTTTTTGGGATCCTTCGTTGATTAAAGTTGCACTTATCTTATTCATATACTTATCGTTTTCTCGTGCTTGCTGATTACACTAATCTTAGGAATTTCGCACCCTGCCTTTTTGTATTACTGTGTCATCTTAAGTATCATTCTTTTAGAGAAATACCCTCGGCATAAATATACTCTTATTGATACAATCCAGTCTTGCAAGGAGAGAATTCTCTAATTATGTTAGGTGGCGGAAGTAATTCTCTAGGTTTTGAGCTATAGAGATGTTTCGTGAATTGTTCTCAATTTGCGTCACTGCAATGGTTCCTGTTTCCGAGTTGCGTCATTATGTATTGCGCAACACCATCTAGGGCCTTTTAAAAACTTTGCATCCATAGTCTGTCAAGTGTTTTCAGCACTAAATTCATCATTGTTCTAAGCTTGAAGAAGTGGATCTTGAATTTCAAATATAAAAAATAAATTTTAAATCAAGTGGGGGTTGTTGGAAAAATTTGAAAACATTGTCAGGGATGAAGATTGGTAGTCTAAACTTAAGCAAATCTTCAGATATACATGTTACATTTACTTCATCAAAAAAAAAAAAACTTCAGATATACATGTTTGGCCTTGGCAAGCCAAACTTCAGGCGCGACTGTCGGATTTTTGGCCTTGGCAAGTCAAACTTCAGGCAAAATGTTGGAAGTTTGGTCATGGCAAGCCAAACTTCAGGAAAATATGTCAGGATGTTTGTTGCCAATTTTCAAACATGAATTTTGCAATTTCAGTTGTGTATGCCTGAAGTTGGTTCTAAAGTGGATAAACTTGCTAATTTTTATACACGGTTAGGCTTAAAGGTTTTCCCAAAATCGGCTATCTATGCACTGGCCCCTTCATATTCTAGGTGGGCCCTGGCCTATAGCAGTGCAACTATTACTTTAAAGATTTTGCTAAAAACAAAGATATCAGCATTTGAAAATGGATAAATGTTATTAAGAACTGAATGGATTTTTTGGAATTCTTTTTATTTTCTGAAGTTGGGAGAGAGGATATTCTTGGATGCTCCCTATTCTGGAAGGAGAGAATCACGCCTATAGCATGTTGAATAAAATTTATGATGATGTTCATTTGGTGATTGCTTGAAGAATTATTTGACCTTGCTTCTATTTCTGTTTTATACTAGGCAAGATCAAATTTTCAGTTACCTGTCAAAGCAGATTGAAAAGTAACAAAAAAATTGAAATTGGACTAAAACCAAAAAAGAAAAGGAGAAGATGAAATTCGAAATTAAAATTTTAGCTGCTTCCCTTTTCTTTTTGTATCATCCTAGTGAACTATGTTATTTTCTTGTTACATAAATTTCATGTAGGTGCAAGATGGTGTACAGGTCATAAAGAATAAACAGGATATAATGGATACTCAACTGCAGCTCACAAAATTGCAAGTTCCAAAATTTGAGCAGGAAATAGACACCCACAATACTACACATGTTGACTCAGCGCATCATAGGGCATCTGCTCCTCTTCAATCTCACCAACAATTTCCTCCTGTTGCGCTTGCTCAATCGCCTTCTCCTCTTCCTCCACCAAATGCTCCACCACCCCCTCTGCAACAGAAAATTCCACCTCAAGTTGAGCTTCAGGACCAGTTTCCCCATAATCCAATTCCTTCTGGCACTCAACGAGAAACTTACTTCCAATCAACTGGTCAAGCACCAGAAAACTCTAGTCAGCAGTACCAACAGTCTGCACCACATCAGCAGCGACAGACTTCTATCCCACCACCTCCACATCAACAGTATCAGCCTTCCCCTTCATCATTGTACTCTCAGCCACCTCCACCTTCTCAAACTCATCCGCCTCTTCCATCTGTTAATCCCTCACAACCTCAACCTCCATTGATCCATCATCCTGAGGAGAGACATTTTATAGCATCGCAGACCTATCCACTAGCAAACACTAGTCAATCTCCCTCTCATCCATCAAGTGGAGTCCCTGTGTCCCATCAGTTTTATGCAGCTCCCCCTAATATGTTTGAGCCCCCATCTAGCAGACAGGGTCCTGGATTTGCCAGTGCATATGGCCCATCAACTGAACCTGGTGAATCTTATCCTTATAGCGGGTCCACAGTCCAGTATGGCAGTGGTTACCCGTTGAAATCACAGCAACTTGCTTCACCCTCAATGGGCCAGAGTGGTGGAAATGGTTACCCACAGCTTCCCACAGCAAGAATATTACCTCAAGCGCTGCCTACTGCTTCTGCAGTTAGTAGTGGGTCTAGTTCTCCTCGTACTGGAAGTAGAGTTCCTATTGATGATGTAGTTGATAAAGTGACAAATATGGGATTTCCAAGAGACCAAGTAAGAGCAACTGTGCGGAGACTGACAGAGAATGGACAGTCAGTTGATTTGAATGTGGTGTTGGACAAATTGATGAATGGTGGGTAAGGCCAGCCGCCACAAGGCTGGTATGATAGGTGACATGTTTCCACTTCATGTTTCTCTACAGAAGTTTGAGGTACATATATGGAAATAAAGAAAATCACAGACCAAATTTGGAAAAAGGACAATCTCTGTTTGGATTTAAACGGTCTCTGTTTACTTCTGTCATATAACTTCTTTCTTGTGCTTACAGAGTATTTACTGTTTATTAATATGGTATTTCCTTCCCCCATTTTAAACCTTTCTTCTCTCTTTCATTTAATATGTACAAAGCATGTTTTGTTTACTGTTTGGCCACCACTATTATTACAAACGACGGCAAAAGTAATTCCAATAAGAAGATGCCACTTCTTTGAATCTCAACTTGAAGGAGTCGGATTAGTTTCAGCAATGTGAATTAAATGCTGAAATTAGTTAGTTTAGACTTGAGAGAAAATGACCAAAATAGTCTTTGATGTGTGGAGATTGAGCTGTTTGGATTAAGCTTAAAAGTTGGTCAAATTTACTTTTAAGTCATTTTTAACTTTTAGGAGTTATATGTAAAAAGATGATGCATTTGGTTCCAACTAGGCGTGTTAAATGGGTTGGTTGGACTGAAATTAGAGAAATTAGAATAGGTTGAATTAGAAATTGGATTAGGTTATGATCCGCTTAGAATTGCCTTTGGCTGAAATGCGTTGGACTTGTGAAGTAAATCAAATTGTGTCATGATCCACCTAATTTGACCCGCTTAATCTCAAGAATGTTAATATATTATTATTTACCTTTTGTCGCCACAATTTGAATTTCAACTCAAAAAAATAATATAAATTCTTGATTTTAAAGTGGAAAGTCACCAAACATTATACAAACTAAATAAACATATATTTAAGTTTACTCACTCGACATGTATTCTATAGAAAAATACAGTTGAATATTTTTTCAGTTATTTTGATCCCAGAAAAACAAATTTTAATTTACAAAAAAAGAAGAAAGATAGATAAATACTAAAAGATATTAAGTAAATAGTAATTCATTGCACCAATGCAACTAAAGAGTCTTAAAAAATGGATAGATCAATACTAAAATATTCATTGCCCCAATGCAACTAAAAAGTCTTAAAAAAATGGATAGATAAATACTAAAATATTCATGGAAAAATTAGCAAACTAGTCAAAAACAACTTAATTAGTAAAAACCTCCATATTTTATAAATATTAGTAAAAATGTCAAAATGTCATTATTTTAGAAATGATTGTGTATCCTAATTTACTTCCTATTTTATCTTACCTTAATTACACATTTCCCAATTAATCCCTTATCATATGTTTAAAATAAAGGGAATATTTTCTCTCTCTCATATTTTTATCTTCCAATTCTTCTCCATTTCAAAGTCCGCCTCTCTCTGTTCCTTCTAGTTTGTTTTTTTTTCCTTTCAGAAATTGGAAAATGTATTTTATAAAGATATTCACACAATTCCTTTGATTAAGGTATGCATCTTTATCCGTTTTTTAAGATTTGTTTTATGATTTTATTTTTGTTTAAAATTGTTGTATGTAGTTGAAATCACGTTTAGGATTTGATAAACTCTAAATCACGCTCCAATGACAGAATCTAAGAGAATTACTAGAGGTATCCAACTTAATCAACAATTTTCTAGCAATTTTCCATCATTTAATCTACATATTACTCAAGAAATAGCAGATAATGTAGGATCAACTGCTAAAATGATGGAAGATAGACTATCAAAATATTATTGTGGATATTTTGTTAGTTTTGATAAAATACCACATATTTGGAATCACCCTTTTCTAGGTATGTACATTGGTATGTATTCAGTAAATTAAGGATATTTTTATACTTTAGATAGTGATGCTATTTCAGATTGTATTAATGAATTCTTATTGGATGATTTTGTATTCATCATGGTATATTTGTTGTATTTGTGTTGTGTGATTTTATAAGTTACTGTACGTATAGGTTTTTGTATTCACTATGCTCTGTATATCATTTTCTAGTTATGGACATTGTACATAAGAGTGTTGTTTGTATCCAATTAAGTAAAGATACATATTAACTTATACATTTGTATTCCTTTAAAACAAATAGTGTTGATATTTCAGATTGTATTCACTCCTTATTATTTGATTGTTTTGTATTCATTATGGCATATTTGTTGTAGTTGTGTTATGAGTTTTACAAGTTACTGTATTTACATGTGTTTGTATTCATTATGCTATGTGTATCATTTTCTAGTTATGGACATTGCAAGAGTGTTGTTTGTATCCAGTCAAGTTAAGATACATATTAACTTTATACATTTGTATTCATTTTAAACAAACAGTGATGATATTTTCAAATTCTATTCAGTATGGCATATTTTGTGTATTCATTAGATCATAATAATTATTGTATTTGTCTGGTGTGGATTATAAGTTACATTGGTATAAATTTGTATTTATGTGATGTGGTTTCTAAGATACAATGTAGTTCAATAAACAAAATAAATAACCAAAAAAATAAACGAAAATACAGTACAATTTTCGTAAAAAATTGTACCCACTCCAATTTGTTTTTCGTAGGGATAAAATTTGATTCGAAAAATTAAAAACAAACAGCCAATGAAAAAAATATGTCTTCAAACAATCCATTATTATTTTCGTATCTCTCTCTTTTTTTCTTCTTCTTCACGAAAGTCGATTTTGGTTCTAAAATCTGATCCGTTGAAGCCATGGTTGGATATAAAAAAAACGTGATTTAATCAAATTCATTTCAACAGAAATTGAGTATTATCAATGAAAATTTAAAAATCGATATTAGAAATTTGATGAATAAGTGGGATGAGTTCTTTGTGTTTTTTTTTTGAATTTGTATTTAGTTTTGAATTTTTGTAACTGATGAGACTTTTAAGCAATTGTTCCTTTTTTTAAAATTTCTCTCCCCTAAATTTCTCCTTTCTATTATTTAATAATTGTATTCTTTAAATAAAACAAATAATAAAAACTTAAATAAGATACATATTAAACTAAAATTCTGACATTTTTACTAAATATTGAAAGTATTGACAATGAGTCCTATTAAATGTTAAAATATTGACATTTTGAAAAATTTCCCAATATTCATTGCACCAATGCAACTAAAGAGTCTTAAAATTGGTTGAATTGGAGATTAAATTGGACTTAATTGGAGATTTTTTTTAGAATGAGTTAATGCTTGAATAAGTTGAGATTTACCCAATTTAATTTTTGTTGAGCCCAACTTATAAAATTTTGGAGGGATTACCTATATTTGAGCTCATTTTGACTAGGGGTGGATGTTTGGTATTTCGTTTGAAATTTCCAAATTTCGAGTTTGATAAATCGATAATTGGTGGTTAAAAGTAGATATCAAATATCAAACTTTTAAATTTCAGTTCAGTAATTTGATAATCGATAAACCAAACTTCGGTACGGAAATATTGTATTGAAGTTGGAGTCCATTGTGTTATAAAAGTTAATCCATTGCTTCAATTAGTTATGTTTTTTTTTTATGTAGATGCATGATATAATAAAGACCAACAAGTTAGAAGATATCAAGAAAATTTTTTGATACAGTTAAAAAATATTCGTGCCAAGAAATTCAAAATCAATATATGTATCCCGAACATAAATGTACAACCAAAACAAATTGTTGCTGAGACAGATCATCTGTCTAATCCTTTTCAGATTTTAATGTGTTGTGACCAGAAAGAGACATGTATACTTCCTTTTTTTGGAACATGTTAAGGCTTTACGCTTTAACTCACCTTTACAATTCTAGGTGTAGTGACGGAGCCAAAATTTTCAATAAGGAGTGTTAATTGTTATAGTAAAAAAAGGGCTAGCAGGCTAGAACACATGACCTTTGAGAACTTTTACAACACCTTAACAAATGCACTGAATCTTCATCTTGTGCTAAGAGGTGTTAATATATATATCAAAATTTGACCTATATATAATGTAATTTTTCGACAAAGAGGTGTCACTTGATACTACTCGGACAAGGGTAGCTCCGCCCCTGATTCTGACCAAATGTAAAGCTATGTAATAGTAAGTAGTACATAGGAAATACTATCGACCACAATATTCTCAATATTTCATCACTTTGTAGTTGATCAAAAGTTAGTACCAGTAAAAGAGGAAAATTGAATGACAATTTCTTTTGTTAGCGCCTCAGGATATATATATGTATTTTAGTTGTCTATGTTTAATTTTTAATTTTCTCCTTGCACTTGTATTGAAGGATCTGTTGATATATGACCTACTGATATTCAAGAAATATAAAATATCAAATGGTTCTAATGTCTCGTACCAAATTCACCCGAATATCATAATTCTAAATTTTGCTATCGAATATTGAATTACCAAATATTAAATTATCAAAAAAAAATTTGATTTGATAATTTAATTTTTAATATTTTATATCCAGCCATAATTTTGAATACCCTAATCCGAACCCTTAAATTTAACAATTTAACTCAATAAATTCATGAATACTACTTTTGTTTATGAAAAAAGAAAAACGTTGCTCTTCTCACTTCCTTTTCAGAGTTTCAATTCTCTCTTTTCATATTTTGTGTTTTGCTAGCGAAAAGAGATATATTACCTAATCACCATTTTATGATGAGAGAGATTAAAGAAGCTCACCCGAATCGAAACTACCTACCTGAACTAAGTCGGTTTGATCAAAGGTCAACTATAGGTTCATGAAATTCTTAACAAGTATTGATTTAAATTGGTCAGCACATTCAATTTTGTCTCTAATTGGAGAGTTGGTTAATTGATTCTTAAATGTAGAGATGGATTCAAAAGTTACATACATGAAAAGCGTAGATTCGATTTGATCCAACTTATCACCAAAATATTGATAAATTGATATTCTCTTATATAATAAGAGAGAGTTTGTGGTGAAGCAGGCATGTCTCCGCCGACGTGGCTTGCTTTAGCGTGTTCCAAAAAAAAAAATTAAAATAATTATTCTTTTGTTCTACTTTAATTTAATATTTTTTTAAAAAATTTAAATTTAGTGGTCTGAGGACCGTTTTATTTAGCTAATGGTAAAAAACCAAGGTCCAAAAAATAAAAAAATACTAAAAAACAGGCCCAATGCAAAAAGGAAAGTAATACTTTTGTAATAATCTCTTGATGACTGCTGAAAAGATTTGACAACTCTGTCTTCATCTTCACTTCCGTTGTGTCGGTGAAAAATTCAGCTCACTTTCAACTTGACTGCTGGTGTATGTTCCTTGGTATCTCCCGCCGGGTATGGATCCTCAAAGGACTGGAATCAGATCTGGAAGATTAGGTAAGCCCTAAACTTTCTGTGTTGCCTTCCGTGGGAGTTTTGGCGTCCTCTTTGCTCACTTCTGTATTGTCCTCCCTGTTACTTACTTGCAATCTACTATGTCTGTGTGTTGTGAATTCATGGCTTATATACAATTTTGTAATTATATTGCCTTCCATGTGCTTTACTCTCCCCATTCCTTTATGCTTGTATATTGTCATTGTTCCTGTCTTTGTGCGTTGATATGCTTGTTTCTGATTCTCAAATTAGGCATTTGTGCTTTGTCCATATTGATTAATCTCCTTATGTTGCTTGGTAGCTCTTAAAAATTGTTGTACTCTGTTGTGTCTTGTGTAACAATCACCTCATTTGCTAGGGAATCTGCCACTGTATTCCCTTCCCTAAAGATATGGATGATCTTTTAATCTAGCTGATGCAATCTCTTTCTAATATCTTCTACCCTCTCAACTATTTCCCATGGCACCTTCAACTGACTTAGGATCATCTTTTTTAGACTTAAGGAGTCTGTTTCTATTGTTATCCCCCTCAGGTCATTAAAATAACTGTATTCTAATGCCTTATGTATTGCAAGAACTTATGCCCCTGTATTGGTTGTAATGCCTATCCCTTTTGCTCTAGCATATCGTAGGTCTCCCCTTTCATCTCGAATACAGAAACTAAAAGAGCTCATTCCTGGATTGCCCCTACTTGCTCCATCAGTATTATATCTCAGCTTTTGAGCCACTGGTGGTTTCCATAAAACATTGTGGACATATAGTTTTGGCCTATACTCCTTTATTTTAGTAATGAAGTCTGGCCAGTCTCTTCTATTAAGTCTTATCCATGGGTAAAGTAGCTTTACTACCTTTCTGATCATTTCCTGTATTTGTGACACCATTTATGTGAATGTGGTGTTACCTCCGTGCTTTATGTTATTTCTTATTTTCCTTAATGTCCACATTATTAATGTTGTCATAGCTCTATATATCACTTGTAGCTTTGGTGGGGCATCATGGTTCCACCAAGTGATTATGAGCTGTTGCAGATGCATTCCTATGTTTATACCTGCAAAAATAGCAAACTACCTCCAGTGGCTATGGGGGTTGTTAGGAAAAGATGTGTCATAGTATCCTCCAGTTTGGTCTGCCAACACCAGCATCTTGATACAATTAGGATTCTCATTCTCCTTAGGTTGTCATCAGTAGGTATCCTCCTCTTCCATACCTTCCATAAGAATAAGTTCACTTTAAAAGACACTCTTTTGTTTCACAACAGATCATAATCTCTTCTTCTTTCTTTCTTCTTTCTCATCTGCTGCCAGGCAAACTTGACAGTGAAAGCTCCCTGAGTATTCCCCATCCACCAAGGTGTATCATTTCCTTCACCAACTGAAGGCTTGATACTTTCTATAATGTATTCTATGATCTCCTGTGATAGCCTTGTTAGCAGTTTTGTCTCATCCCAGTCCCCTAAGTGATGAATGTTTTTATCTTTATCTCCTCCTCCCTTGTATTGTCCCCTTCTATAAAGTACAGTGCACCATGCTTTGTTAAATTGTCAAAACAGAAACTTGAGTTACCTCCTCTTACTTGCCACCATATATTATGCTCCACCTCTTCTCTTACTGATGTCATTTTTCTCTAAACATGTGATCCCCCAACACCTATTGCCAGGGTTGGATGAACTATCTTGTAGTATTTATTCCACATATATATGCTCCACAATGAAGTAGATGTCCTGAAGTTCCACCATAGCTTAGCAAAAAAAAAAAGCATTAGACAAGTCATGAAGTGATCTGAATCCTAAACCTCCTTCTTTCTTAGGGTAACACATGTTCTCCCAGGAGACCCAGTGTTTACTACTAGCACCAGCGTGGTTACCCCAAAAGATCTTAGCAAAAAGTTTGTGCAATTGAACTAGGACACTCTTTGGAGGATTCATAGCTGATAAGATGTAAATTGGCATGGATTGCAAGACATGTTCTATCAATATGTATCTCCTTCCAAATGATAGTAATTTGTTTTGCCAAGAATGCATCCTTTTGGCCACCTTCTTTATGAGTACTTCAAAGTGAGATTTGTTTTTCCTCCCATAAAACATAGGACAACCCAGATAAGTGAATGGAAAAGAACCCATTCTAATTCCAGTGATCCTCCTAATCTGATAGCTCACCCCAATAGGAACCTTCTCATGGAGATAGACTAAGCTCTTATCCAGATTTATCAGCTGTCTTGATACATCTTCATATTTTCTAAGTACCTTCATCATTTTTCTCATAGAGGAGGGTTGTCCTGAGCAGAACAAAATAGTATCATCTGCATATGATAAGTGGTTGATTTTGGGATTCCATTTAGGCATTCCATATCCTTTATACTCTGGATCTTCAAACAAATTATTTAGACTTCTGGCCAATACTTCTACAATAATTATAAATAGAGTGGAGGATAAGGGATCCCCTTGTTTCAAACCCCTAGAGGATTGAAAAAAAGCCATAAGATTGCCTATTTATTATTACTGAATACCAGTTGTTGCTAAGCAGTCTTACTATCATATCTATAATCCTCTCAGAGTAACCAAACCTTCTTAGAACTTGGACTAGGTATTTCCATGAAACTCTGTCATATGCCTTTGTCATGTCCAACTTTACCACCACATTGTACAATTGATTCCTCCTTGAAATGTCTCTAATGATCTCCTGGGCTAAAAGCACATTTTCAGTTATGCTTCTACCTTTGACAAAACATGTTTGATTCTGGGATATGATCCCTGGAAATGGTTTTGTTTGCAAAAGTGCTAAGACTTATTGGCCTTAGATCCCCAAATGTTGTGACTAGTTCTTTTTTTTTTTGGATAAGAACTAAGTTGGTGTGTGTCAAGTATCTTGATAGTTCTTGTCCACAGAAAAAACTTTTACCTTGTTGGTTATGTCATCCCCAATAATGTTCCAACAACTTTGGTAAAACTATCATGAGAAAACATCTGGTCCACTGGCACTATTAGCATTAGGATAAAAAACTACCTTTTTGACTCCATCCTTCTCTGGCAACCTTTCTATCTCTACATTATGTTCAGCTGTGATGAGTCTAGGTATACTCTGCAACATAGAGTAGTCAGTGATCTCCTGTGTCTCTTGAAATTGCTCCTTAAAGACAACTACAACTTCTTCTCCTATATTCTGACTTGTTGTGATCCAGTCCCTCTGTCTAGTTTGTAATTCTGAGATCTGGAGCTTTCTTCTTCTTCTTCCTTTCAGAATGAAAGAACTTAGTGTTGTCCCCATCTTGGAACCACTTCATTCCAACTTTTTGCCTCCAATACTCCTCCTCTATCTTCAAATACCTTTTTAGCTCTACATTAGACTTACTGAGTATGGCTCTGTTGACCTCTGTGGGGAAAGCTCTAGCTGTGTCTCATTTACTCTTATCACATCCTCTAGTGTTGCAATTTGTTGGAAAATGTTTCCAAATGTTGTTCAACTCCACTTATTAAGGTCTGTCTTTAGCCCTTTCAACTTTGTGTGTACTATAGAGAAAGGGAATTCTATAACATTCTTACACCAAACTTCTTCCACTAACTCACTGAACTCCTTATGTTTGGTCCAAAAATTCAAAAACCTGAATGGCTTTGAAGCTTGGTCCTGGGTGGTGTTGCATAGTACATACAAATGTGTATAATATGATCCTTGCCTTATTAGATGGTGTGTTTCACTATTAGGCAATAGTGAAAAGAGCTCATTGTTCCCAAGCACTCTATCAAGTCTTTTGAAAATACTAGCCTCTTATATACTCCTATTCCACCATGTATAACAACTACCAGTGAAGTTAAGTTAAGTTTGAGCACACACAAAAATATATTGTGCAAAACCAATGACTTCATTCTGTGTAACCGACAGTCCTCCTAGATTTTCTGACTCATATAATATGGTATTGAAATCACCCTCTACCATCCAAGGTATGTTGGTGTTCATTCCTATGTCTTCCAGTGTATCCAGAGTTCTAATCTTTCCAAGGCACTACATCTAGCATATACAACAATCACCTTAAACCTGTCTTGTAACCCTTTCAGCTTGAAGTTGATGGTGAGTTGTTGAATAGTGTCTGTAGATCATTCTTCTTCCCAGTTTTCATTCCAGAAACACCAATTTTTTCCTGAGCAATTTGCATTGGCATACTGCATGCCTAGACATTTTTTTGTAAGTGTCCAGCTCAGATGGACTTTAAAAAGGTTCTAGTAAAGCAATGTAAGAATAGTGATTTCTTCGGTTAAGGTCTTGTAATATCTTAAAGGCTTTGTGAGTTTTTATAGACCTTATATTCCAAAAAATAACTTTGTCTATTATTGATTTGATGTTATGGCGGTACTCTTCTTACTCCTTGTAGTAACTTGTATGGGAATGGTTGATGATTTAGCTCTCTTCTTTGTTTTTCCTATCAGATGGCTAGTATGCTTAGGGGATAAATAACCTTTCCTGCTAATGTCTTCTAAAATACCTTCCATGTTGTCATCCCCCATTCTTGCTGCTTCTTGGCCTTTTCCTCTTTGGTGAGACTATGTATTTTTGTGTCTCTTTATAGTGTGGCAATTATCTCTTCTTCTCCTCTCTCCCCCTCTTGTGTGGACCGTTTCTCTCTTTCTCCCTCATACACTTAAGAGTCTGCCTTATCTGCTCCATCATCTATCATAGCAGTAGGATCTGCCCTTCCATCCAACTCCACCATGTCAACTTTTGTTTCTGGGATCATTGTCTTTGAGCTCATGTTGCTACCTGGTGAGTGTTTCCCTTCAGTATACTCTGGATCTTTTGTACAAGAAACTACTCTGTACGGAGTGTTTACCTCCTGTGAGTGTTTTGGGTCCTCATTAGTCTGTCCTTGTTCCTTTGCATTACTAGGTTCAGGTTTACTGCTCACTAGTGTGTTGTCTTCTTTTGATGGTGTTCTCTGTATTTGATCACCTTGTGTCTAATCTGTCAATTTTGCCTCCTTTTCTTCATCTTCAAAAACATTTTTCTCCCCAAGAGCCTCAAACTTGTTATGGTTATCATCTCATTCTCTTTATTTTGTGGTGGTCTGAGATTCCATACTTGTTCTATTCTTTGGTGTTGTCTCCCTCTTTTGTTCCCATACTTTCTCAGTTTGTTCTTGGAATTCTTCTTCGCCATTCCCCCTCCTCTTTTGCAGCTGCTATTCCCATGTGTTTTGTGTATTATTATTTTTTCTCCCTTTGGCCTTCTCCTTATATGTTGTATCCTTTTCAGCTGACTTCTTTCTTTCATCTACTTCTTCCTCCTTTGGGTATAGTTCAGGGTGAATGACAAAACATTCCTTTTCATTATGTCCTTGCAATACTTTGGGACATAGTTATACTTGATTTGAACTCGTTTCTCCATAATCTCTCTTGTCTTCTTCCTCATTCCAACGTTTATACGCTTTGGAAACTCTCCTAGCAAGTCTACCTCCACAACTCATGCACAACTTGGTCTTGTCTTATTCTTAGTTGCCATGTCTACCTGTAGAGGCTTTCCTATTGCTGCGACTAAAGAGAATATAGCCTCTTTGCCAAAAAAGTTAAGTGGCAGTGATGGGAATGAAATCCAAGCTATTGCAATTGATGTTTCTTCCTCTGGATCAAAGATTGGATCCCATTTGAGAGTTCTCATGGGATATGACCAGTGTTGATGTGTAATATAGAATTGAGGCTTCGAAAATAAGGTTACATAGTCTTCCAAATCCGTAACACGTATTAGGACGTATCTGTTACTAAGTAGTCCAATATTTACCTCTCTTGAGATTGCACTGCTTAGGTATCAATTTTCTGAGGCCATCTGTAGGAGAATTTTCCTATGACTGCATATTGAAGATCTTCGTTAATAATCATTTGTGCAACTTCCTCTTCTTCCCATACTACTCGTGGTTCACCATGAAGATAAGCAATATGTTTCGGGGGATGGGTTTGTGTTGTGTGGTGACTGGTTTCAATGTATTGGCAAAGGATGTTGTTGATGTTTGTCCTGTATTGGATATTATGTGCATTGTTGGCCCAGTCTCCGTCAGGGGAGACTGACCAACGACCATAGTGGCCATGGTTCCGGTGAGAGTTGGCAAATTTCGGTGGGTATAGGCAAATTTAGGGTTCTAAAAACTCGGAGCTATATGAAAAAAGCCTCATCGATCGATAGAGAAGATTACTTTAATATAATCAATTTATAAAAAAAATTAAAAATTTATTTCTTTTGTTCTACTTTAATTTAATTACTGTATAATTTTTTCGAAATTATGGAATCCGTTTTAGCTATGACATTTAGTTTCAAATTCATATTCTATAGTTATTGCTTTATTATTTTGTATTTTGGTAATATTTATTTACATCGTGTAACTATTTTGAGTTAAAAATCAGTGATTGATGACGAAAAATACTTTAATTATGGACCTCTTCACATTAAATTTGCGCAAACAAGAAGTAATTAACAATTTAAAAATCATATTAAAATTTAATTACCGTTCTAAATTTTACCAAAAATTATTTCTTTTGTTCTACTTTAATTTAATTAGTGTATAATATTTTCGAAATTATAGAATCCGTTTTAGCTATGACTTTTAGTTTTAAATTCAAGACTTCACGCTGAAGTAGACACGTTTCTGAAACGTGCCTGCTTTAGCGTGTTTCGGGAAAAAAAAATTTAAAAATTATTTCTTTTGTTCTACTTTAATTTAATTAGTGTATAATATTTTCGAAATTATAGAATCCGTTTTAGCTATGACTTTTAGTTTTAAATTCAAGACTTCACGCTGAAGTAGACACGTTTCTGAAACGTGCCTGCTTTAGCGTGTTTCGGGAAAAAAAAATTTAAAAATTATTTCTTTTGTTCTACTTTAATTTAATTACTGTATAATTTTTTCGAAATTATGGAATCCGTTTTAGCTATGACATTTAGTTTCAAATTCATATTCTATAGTTATTGCTTTATTATTTTGTATTTTGGTAATATTTATTTACATCGTGTAACTATTTTGAGTTAAAAATCAGTGATTGATGACGAAAAATACTTTAATTATGGACCTCTTCACATTAAATTTGCGCAAACAAGAAGTAATTAACAATTTAAAAATCATATTAAAATTTAATTACCGTTCTAAATTTTACCTATATCACATACATTAAAATAAAAAAACATTAAGATATATGTATGCGTATGATATTTTTGAGCTATCTGTAGGTTTATGTATTAGAAAAATATGTTGATTATTTTTTTTGTTTTTCTTTTATTTGACACTTGGCGCATTTATTTATCATTAAGAAATTTAATTGATAAATCACAAATTGAAATTGAGTAAATTTTGATCCTCATATTTGTGGTTTGACAAAATACCTTTTAATATAGCGTATTTTATTCAAAACCCGCTAAATTATTTAGTAATTTTATTTGCCTCTCTAAATTTGGCAGTCTTTACCCCTGCTGCCCTGCATTTTGTCATCTAAAGAGAGTGATATATACACACTTGCCTTCCACAGAGATTTTTTGTTCACATGATATCTTTGTTTTTGAAAAAAAAAGTCGGCTCAAATTTTTAAAATACTTTTCTAGAACTTCACTTTTTTGAAAAAAAATATTATTTAGCTAAACATAATGAGATTCTTTTCAATTATATTTTACAGATATTGCTTAAAAATAATAAATACACTATTCAAATAAATAGTTATTACACTTGTACAAATATATATTAAGAATTACATAGTTGAAACTTTATTATTGTGCGATTTTTTTTATTCTACTAAAAATAAAGAATCTATTCTAACTAAATTAATAGTTTTAATTATATTTTGCCCCAAAAAATAGTTGAAATAAATAGTTATTGTATCTAAACATAGAAACAAAAAACAAGTATACAATTGCAACTCCATTTTTTCGATTCTATCTTTTTTTGTTTGACTAAAAGTAATGGAACTCTATTTTTATAATTCGATTTTAGTCTGATAAAAAATTACAGTTAAAAAAAATAGTCACTACATCAAAAGAGGTCTACAATATCCCCAAGCTAAGCCCAAACAATTTCCACTGTTTTGCCTTCAATTTCAAGCTCTTAACAAGCTTTTATGGAAGAAAATATATGAGAAAATTGATCTTAAGGATCACAGATGAAAAGATTGAGAAACTGACCTTCGTGAATGGGACGCCAAACTAGCGATCACGAAGATCAATTTCATTGGCCTATGCGAACGCGGCTCCAAGCGCACGGACACGAAGAGTAAGGCATGGTGCACCAACAATGACTGCACCCGCTGGAACTTAAGGTTGAGAAAATGCCCCAATAGGGGCTCGAGACTTGTTGTATTCCCTAATTATGAGCCTACTCAAATTAGAACTAAAGTAGTTGATTCTCTTTGATGTCGGAACCCCATGCACCCAAACAAACTATGCCACCCCACTAAATTTGACATTACATACTTAATGGAGATGTCAAAAGCTACTCATGTTGGTCCCTACTCTCCGAATAGACTAGAATGTCATCGATGAACACTATCACAAAAGAGTCCAAGTTGGGCCTAAAGACAAGGTTCATCAAATCCTTGAATGTTAGTAGGGCATTAGTCAAACCAAAAGACATCACTAAGAACTCATAATGGAGATAATGAGTCCTAAAAGCAGTCTTTGGAATGTCCACCGCTCTAATACTCAAATGATGGCAGCCTGATCTCACATCTATCTTAGAGAACACTGCTCCACTCTAAAGCTGGTAAGACAAGTCATCAGTACACAATATTCGATACCTGTTTTTGATGGTCACCTTACTTAATTGCGTGTAATCAATACACAAACACATGGAACCATCCTTCTTTTTCATGAACTGAATAGAAGCACCCGAAGGAGACACACTAGGACTAATGAACCCCTTACTCAGGAAGTCCTCAAGCTCCCTAAACTCAGGTGGAGCCATCTGATATGATGGAATAGAAACTGGTTGAGTGCCCAGCTCAACATCAAGGATGAAGTCAATTTTACAATTAGGATGTAGACTAGGTAGATTAGTAGGAAACATGTCAGTAAACTTGCTAACCATTGGAATCGATTCAAAGGAAGTACATAGTGTTGACATTAGTATCATGTACATAAGGAAGATAAGAAAAACACTCCTTTCCTACTAACCTCTTGACTCTCAGAAATGATAACACACCCCTTGACACATGGCTATCAGTACCTTTGCACACAATCAGAGGGATGATAACGCTTAACTATACCTCACAAATAAAATATAGGCGGTCGTTTGCAAAAATAATTTCCAACTTAGGAGTTAGGGTCAAACCACAAGGACTGAAAAGATTATGTGCTAATTAATTGTCAATTCAATACTAACTAACACAATGTTTTCAAGCAAGAGTATAAAATAGAGGGAATTTGGGAATCACAATTTTCGATTTGGATTTCAAGTAACATGATCAACAGGTCAATTCAACAAAGATTGCAACAAGATGGAAATGACTATGGGTGTGTGCATTAGAGATAGGGTTTCAATTTAATAGGTAATGAGTAATCAATTCCAAATTCATCGATGCATGGATAGTCTTTGGTGTGTACTATATACAATTATTCTTTGAACCTATGGATATGTAAATATTGGGTTCTTATGAACCCCATGACAACACAAACAAAACACCAATTATTGCTTGAGGGAGTTAGACCTTCTCTAGCTCTTCCCTTAAATGAGAAATAATATCACATTAGACTATCTCTACCTTTAATCCCATGAAAAATTTCTCATGTCTCACTAATGAAGTCTTACCCAACTCTATTTTACTTTTATAAAGCCAAAATATTTTTAGAGATTTCAACCAATATCTGAAACCATTGATTTTATAGGATTTGGATGTCAAACCCACATAGACGATTTCTTAGAAAGGTACTAACTCAAGTTAAACTATTAAGATGAACAAAAGTGATTGTAACTAAAAGAAAGTTGATGTGTTGTAATTTCTAACGTAGAGTAAATTGAGAGGGGATGTAAGTACTTAGGCTCTAAGAAATGAGAGGGGAATTCCGGGGTCGAGGCGCACTTGTATAACACCAAGTTCTTTGTTGGTTAAGTTACCTATCCTAGTAGTTGATTCACGGGGTTGGTGATATGGTTCTGGACTCTTGAGCCTCTAACCTTGTACCAAAATTAGCCACTTAACTACATTGTTGACCGGGGATAGGCTAACCAATTTCGGTGTATTAAGCTATCTTCTCGTATTTGAACCAAATGATGTGATCTAGGTATATCCCTATACTAGTCACAAATATATCTCTAATTCTAGTTAGAAATTAGAACTCATTCCTTATGCCCTTTGTTCTAACCTAAGGTTCCGTCTCTCGCGTTCAGAAAAGGTTTATAGATATACTCTAATGGTAGCTAAGCATTCATGTAGTAAAACAAAAAACATAAGAATGATCAATAATGATACACCACACTAACCAACTCAAAACAATGTTATACAATCATGCTTTGTAGCCTCAACCGTAGAAATGAGGGTTCTAACTCTAATGTTTCAAATAATAATTGTATGGATTGAAGAAGATTTCGTACAAGAATTGAAGTAATGAAAAGAGGATTCAAAGAACCCCAAAAAACTCCTCAAATGTCGAACAAACTCTCTCCAAGTCGTCCCCTAAGTACCTCCCCCTTAAAATAAAACATAAGTGTCCTATTTATTGTGAAATAGAACTTTCTCGCCAATTGTGTCCAGCTCTGTGGCACGCTTTGGACGCAAAGGCATTCTACCAGTTGTTTTCCAAAATTGTATTTTGTCCATCAATTTTCATTTTTCATCCTTTCTTCATGGCACAGAGTGCGATTTTCACTTCCTATTTCATTCCCCGAATTTTATCCTTCAACTTCAATTATTTCTTGATCCTTCATTCCTTCAAGATCATTTATTAGATTTACTTTCACTCCAATGCATTACAATTTCCAACAAAAATCAGTAGGGGTAGATACACGTATAGGAAAAGGCAAATGCTGACACAATAACTCCAAAAGCGTAGAAAAATAAGCACACATATGAATATGTAGATCCTGGATCAAGTAAAACAAAAGCTAATAGATGAGAGATAGGGATCGTACCTGTAATAACAACGTCAAAAGCCTCCACCTATGGCCTACCCATAAAAGCATACATGTGGCTGCGTCCACCTCCACTGACTGACCTCCCAAAGTAAGGACTACCTTTATCACTCTAGGGACCACCTATAATACCATGTGCACTGCCTTTTGATGTAGGTACTACATCCTTGAGGGCTTGAACCTGCTGACCCTGCTACTTGAGAGGACGAACCCTCAGACAATATCTAATAAAGTCACCTAACTAGCCACACTCATAGCATCCCTTACTAGTTGTAACATACTGAGATGACCCAACGAAACCTTAATAACCACCGTGGCCCAAATACCCGAAGTGTAAACCTCTCAAAGTCTGACCGGAACCTTGACTACTCTAACTATTGGCACCCCAATAACTACCATCTGTAATCTACAAGGCTTCTTCAATTGGTCAACTAGGCCCAAAATGCTGAGGGTAACTTCTACTGGGGAAACCCCAACCTTGAGACTGAGAATCTCTAAAACCACCCTAATGGTGTGACCTCTTTTTAGCTCTCCAAGGACCTCATGATGTATCTCCTCAATAGTGTGAGTTTGGTCTACCACCTGGATAAAAGAAAAACCTGACGCGACTAACTGTTATGTCTCCAACCGAAGAGGCAAACCCAACCCTTTGACAAATCTTCAAACCTACTCATGTTTTGTTTGCATAATAGTAATATAGCATGCTTAGACAATTCATGGAACCTTGTCTCATACTTTAAAATAAATATGGATCCTTGCTAAAGATTTGTAAGCTCATCCCAAAATTTCTGTTTTAAACTCTGGGGCACATACTTCACCAGGAAAGCCTTAAGGAAATGATCCCAAGTCATAAAAGGTGACCCTGTTGGCCTACAATCAAGGTAAGACCTCCACCACAGTTTTGTTGGATCCTTTATCTGAAAATAAGTATAATTAACCCCGTGTAACTCCACCAAAACTGAGGTTATGCAACCTCTCCTGAAAATTGACAAGAAACTCATAGGCATCCTCATCCTCAGCACTCGAGAACCTAAGAGGACCCTACCTGATATACCACCTAAGTATCTTATTCTTCTCAGAAGACATAATTGGCTTGGATACAATAGGGTGAATAACTGTCGACACTGGTAGAACTACTAGACGAGGAGCTGCAGTAGCTGGATAGTGACATCATCATATCGATCTGCAAGACTCCACTAGGCACTTGCTCTTAAAATGGTAAGATAAGTGAACTTAAATCTCTAATACCATAGTGTCACAGCACAAAATCGGATCATGAAAGAGCCTACCATAAACCCTAGTAGGCAAGACTAAACCCAACCAACGTGTGATAAATAAAACTAGAAATAAATAACACAGAAGCAATAAAACGATAGAATAGGCCCACGGTATAGATATGTACAAAATGGTACACAATATACATTAAGGGACCAAAAGTAACTAAGAAAGATGAATATATACAGAAGCCAAAACTCTAGACGTAGTGTCAACGGTACAAGAGCATCTTAAGTACATGAATATGACTATATACAACCCATCTATTTACATAAGTTAAAAAAAATACTTAGACAGTACAAAATAGAGAAAATATCAAGTCTCTGAATGCCAAGAGGTCATCGCGATCCAAATATTAACAACGAGGGTGTCTTATACTAGGTGCTGCATTGATAAAAGATGCAAGAATGTAGTATGATTTCTAAAACACGAGGTACTCAGTAGGCATCATAGACTGATTGAGCTTCAAAATGAAACTGTATAAATATAAGCGACATAATAGTTCTAACACTAAGAATTAACTGCCGACTAGAATCATACTCATATGTTATGATATTAAGATACTAAAATAATGAAAGTTACAATTTAAACAAGCATGTCAGAAGATGGAATACAAAGGTGAAATAGGTATAATTTATATGTGTCTATCATGCCTCAAACTACCCCCTAGGAATAGAGTCTTGAGAGACCCTAAACAAGCCACGTGACATAAGCATAACACTACGATAACAACCAAAAAAAAATAAAACATGAAGAGGAATATAAGTCTCAAACACCAAGCTTAATTGATACCAAGTCAGAGTAAAAGTGTAACACCTCGGATCTCAAAATGAAAAAAATCCTAGTTTTCAGAAAATCTGGTGCCAGTACCAACGGAACCACTCACGGACCATAGGTGGGGTTCCGTGGTTAAGGCCCAAGTCTTAATAGTCTCTGGTCCCACCTACGGTTGACCAGTACGGTCCGTGGTTGGACCTATAGACCGTAGGTCTGACGGTTGGTGAGGTCAGCAGCTAGTTAGGGGGAAATTGCTGATTTGGGTCAACGTCAAATGGTCATCACTATTAGCACAAAAGGAATTAGGTGGACCATGACCTATGATATGATATATAATTGAATCTTCTGTCTAACGCCATCAAGTTTGCTAAAATCGAATCTCGAAGTAAAATGTTATGCTCATTTTAGTGAACCCTTGTCGGGCAGACTTGACCTACAACCCAAACCTATGGACCGTAGGTTGACCAACGGCCCGTAGATCCCTCCGTGGGTGGCTTCCAACAACTTTTAAGTTAGGGGTCTTTTGGTCTTTTCCCTATGCGTTGGACCCCTAAAATATGTCGTTTTAACCCAAAACTACGTAGTTTTGGTCAGTGTTAGCCTAGAAACACAATTAAAACTTACCCAAGTCACATCATTCACCAAAACTTAGAAAATTAGAAGCGAAAGAGGAGAAAGAGGTGAGAAACCCTAGTTCAAGAATGCAACAAGGTTCCATCAGTTCTAGCCCCAAAATCAAAAGATTTCTCTGTGGAATTCGTCACCAGGTATGTGGGATTTCACTAGTGGGTTCCTTTCGCCCATTAGGTCCCTAGATTTCAGTCAGATTCTTGATTCCCTTATCACAACTAGACCTAGGGTTTCTAGAACTTCAATAGGTTATCATGAATTAGTTATTTACATGTTCCAAATCAGACTATCATGTTATTACTACGTTTCTTGCATGAATTTCAGAACCCTAGCAATGTATTTCTTTAGTTCTTGAATTACACATGCTAGGTCAGATATTTCAGTATTTAGTTATACATGAGTTATTTCAGATATACATGCCTCAGTTTTGAATGTGTCTTTATTAGTATATTATTGCATATTCTCAGTTTGCATGTCAGTTTGAGCTATCCAGTATAATACATAAATTTAGTCATAATGTGTTAATCACTTAATCTATTGGGAGTAGCATAATACCGAGTTGGACTAGGGTTCAGCGTACCCATATAGTCCTAAAACTACGAGCCACATAGGTTGTAAGTCCCCTCTGTGGGCATCATTTTAGTGATCACACCAGTATGCCTCTATACCTTTGGCCGAGTATATTAGGTCCTCTCGATGGGGCATATACATCAAACTTCACATTTAGCTCATGTGGTTTTATTATCGTTTATTAGTAGCTCCCACAGTTCAGTCAGACTCTATTGCATTGACCATTTCAGTACAATCAGTATTTCAGTTTTAGCATGTTATGAACTTAGTCCTTGCATTCAGATAGTTCGGTATTGAGGATCTATATCATGTCCAAATTATATTATTGTTTATTTTCTTTGTTCAGTTATATGTCATTTCAGCTTTACTCTATCCTGCATACTTAGTACATTTCAAGTACTGACGCATACTCTACGCTACATCTTCTCGTGATATAGGTTCAAGTTTTCAGCATCTAGATCACGCTTAGATCGGTTCCCGATCTTCAGTTCAACATCTACAGTGGTGAGTTCTCATTCATCGAGGACGATAGTCATGTTATATTTCATTTTTCAGTAGTTTAGTTTCAGTTTTGCTAGATTTAGTTAGGGCATGTCCCAACATTTCTAGTAAGTTTAGAGGCTTAATTCAGACATAGTGAGATTCAACTTAGTGTTGAGTTAATATCTTATTTGTATTAAACTCATCAATTTTCATTTATCTCAGTTATAATATATAGGTATTCCCCATCATTTTAGATTTACTTATTATTAGCTTCCGCATCTATTTTATTTCTCAGTTTATCGTTAGTATGCGCATGATTATGTCAACAGGGTTAGCTTGGGGTCACTTGTGATCCTAGGTCCCGTTTTCGCGTCTTGGGGGTAGATCGGGGAGTGACAAACTTGGTATCAGAGCATTAGGTTCAAGAGTCCTAGGATGTTTGAAAAAGCCACACTAAGTAGAGTCATTTTCATTGGTGTGAAGTGCACCACACCTAATGAGAGGGAGGCTATAAAGTGTCTTAGGAAAACTTCACTTTCTTGTTATTCTTATCGTTCGTTGGTATGATCTCCTTTCTAATCCATCGTTATGCGCTTAAGATTATGCCTCCTCATAGAGCTTACACAAGGAATGCTAATGCAATCAATGCTAATGTAGTTCCTCTAGTCCCAGATCAGGAATTTTCGAATGTAGAATTTCGGAACGCCAATTCAGCTTTTGGCTCAGAGTATGACCAACCAGAACAATCAGGAGGTTCCAGTTCCTACTAATAGAAATGATGGATCAGTGGCAGCTAGAGTTTGAGATTTTGTTAGGATAAATCCGCCTGAGTTTTTTGGGTCACAAGTTGGTGAGGACCCACAAAACTTCATTGATGAGGTTAAGAAAATCTTTGGAGTGATGCAAGTGACTGGTAATGGTAAGGTTGAGTTAGCATCCTACCAGCTTAAGGATGTGGTTCACATATGGTACACTCAGTGGAAAGATCCAGGGGCTACTCTTACCTTTGTAACTCTCTTTATAGTAGTAATCTTAGGTGTCAGTCTAGAAACTCTCTCAGAACCCTTCTCAGTCTCTACTCTAGTCGGTGACCCAGTTATAGCTAGACGGGTATACATAAATTTCCCTATCACAATCTCTCAGAAAGTCACCTCAGCAGATCTTGTAGAGTTAGAAATGGTAGACTTCGATATCATTCTAGGCATAGATTGATTACATTCCTGTTATGCCTCAGTCGATTGTAGAACTAGGATTGTTCGTTTTCAGTTTCCAGACGAACCAATCCTTGAATGGAAGGGAAGCATCTGAGCGCCTATGGGTTGATTCATTTCTTACCTTATGGCCAGAAAAATGATCTCTAAGGGTTATATCTATCATCTAGTTCGGGTTAAGGATTCAAGCTCCGAAACCACAACTCTTGAGTCAGTCTCAGTAGTTAATGAATTCCCAGAAGTGTTTCCAGAAGATCTTCCCAGAGTTTCTCCCAAAAGGGAAATCGACTTTGGAATTGATTTCCTTCGAGATACCCAGCCTATTTCTATTCCTCTTTATAGAATGGTTTCACCTGAGCTTAAGGAATTGAAAGAGCAGTTGAAAGACCTTCTAGATAAGGGCTTCATCAGACCTAGTATTTCGCCATGGGGTGCACCAGTATTGTTCGTGAAGAAGAAAGATAGTTCCCTCAAATGTGCATTGACTATAGGCAGTTGAACAAGGTCAGAATCAAGAATAAGTATCCCATCCCCATAATTGATGACTTGTTTGACCAACTTCAGGGTGCTAGTCGTTTTTCCAAGATTGACCTCAGATCCGGTTATCATCAGCTTAGAGACAGAGATAGTGACATTCTGAAAACAGCCTTCAGAACTCGGTATGGTCATTATGAATTTGTAGTTATGTCATTTGGACTAACCAATGCTCCTACAACTTTCATGGATTTGATGAATAGGGTGTTCAAGCAGTACTTGGATTTGTTTGCTATCGTCTTTATTAATGATATCCCCATTTACTCTAGGAATGAGGAAGAACATGTGATTCATTTGAGGGTTGTCCTGCAAACTCTCAAGGATCGCCAGTTATTCGCTAAGTTTAGCAAATGTGAATTTTGGTTGCAATTTGTTGCTTTCCTTGGTCACATTGTGTCTAGCGAAGGGATCCGAGTGGATTCATAGAAAATAGATGCAGTGAAACAATGGCCCAGACCTACCTCTGCTATATATATCAGAAGTTTCTTGGGTCTAGCGGGTTGTTAGAGAAGGTTTGTGGTAGGATTTTCATCCATAGCCTCTCCATTGACTAGGTTGACTCAAAAGAAGGTCAAGTTCCAGTGGTCAGATGATTCTGAGAAAAGCTTCACAGAACTAAAAACTAGGTTGACTACAACTCCTGTTTTGACTCTATCAGAGGGTTCAGACGGTTATGATATATATTGTGACGCATCCAGAGTCGACCTAGGTTGTGTGTTGATGCAGAGAGATAAGGTCATAGCTTATGCTTCTAGACTGCTTAAGGTGCATGAGAAGAACTATCCAACTCATGACCTCGAGCTTGCAGCAGTGGTGTTTGCACTTAAGATTTGGAGACATTACTTTTATGGTGTTCACGTAGATGTGTTAACAGACCATAAGAGCCTTTAATATGTGTTCACCCATAAAGAGTTGAATCTTCGCCAGAGAAGATGGCTAGAGTTCCTTAAAGATTATGATATGAGTGTGCATTACCATTCTGGTAAGGCCAATGTAGTAGCAAATGCTCTTAGCAGACTATCTATAGGTAGTGTAGCACATGTTGATGAAGAAAGAAAAGAGCTAGTGAAGGATGTTCACAGGCTTGCTCACTTTAGAGTTCGCCTTATGAGCATATCATATAGTGCTGTAACAGTTCAGAATGAGTCAAAATCTTAATTGGTAGTGGAGGTTAAGGAAAAGCAAGACAATGATCCAATTTTGCTTCAACTTAAGGGTGAGGTACACCAACAGAGAGTCGAGGTTTTCTCCCAAGGGGGAAATGATGTACTTCGCTAGCAGGGTCGATTATGTGTTCCTAAGGTGGGTGAGTTGAGACAACATATTCTTGCAGAATCCCATAACTCGAGATATTATATTCATCCAGGCACCACTAAGATGTACCGTGATATGCGGGAAGTCTTTTGGTGAAATGGTATGAAGAGGGATATAGCAGATTTTGTGGCTAAGTTCCCCAATTGCCAACAAATAAAGGTAGAACATCATAAACCAGGAGGTATGACTCAAGAAATTGACATTCCTACTTGGAAGTGGGAAGTGATCAACATGGACTTCATCACAGGTTTACCTCGTACTCGCAAACATCATGACTCCATTTGGGTGATAGTTGATAGAGTTACTAAGTCTTCTCGCTTTTTGGCAGTCAAGTCTACAGATTCGACGGAGGACTACGCCAAGCTTTATATTAATGAGACTGTGAGGTTGCATGGGTCCCTTTGTCTATCATCTCAGATAGAGGTCCTTAGTTTACCTCTCATTTCTGGAAGTCGTTTTAGAAAGGTTTTGGTACTCAGGTTAATCTTAGCAAAACATTTCATCCACAGACGAATTGTGAGGCAGAGCGTACCATTCAGACCTTAGAGGACATGTTGAGAGCTTGTGTGATCGACTTCAAGGGTATTTGGGATGATCACCTCCCTCTTATTGAGTTTACCTACAATAATAGTTACCATTCCAGTATTCAGATGGCCCCTTATGAGGCATTGTATGGGCGTGGATGTAGATCTACTGTTGGTTGGTTTGAAGTAGGTGAAGCAACCTTAATAGGACCAGATTCGGTTCATGAAGCTATGGAGAAAATGCAACTAATTAGAGATAGACTTAAGACAACCCAGAGTCGCCAAAAATCTTATGTAGATGTAAGGCGAAGGGAACTAGAGTTCCAAGTTGATGATTGGGTTTTTCTGAAAGTGTCGCCTATGAAAAGGGTGATAAGATTTGGCAAGAAAGGGAAGCTCAGTCCCAGATATGTAGGCCCTTACCGGATCTTGAAAAGGATTGGTAATGTGGCTTATGAGTTAGAGTTGCCAGCAAATTTAGCAGCAGTGCATCCAGTCTTTCACATTTCACTTTTGAAGAAGTGTGTGGGAGATCCAGCATCTGTATTGCCATTAGAGAGTGTGACTGTAAAATATAGCCTTTCTTATGAGGATGTACCAGTTGAGATTCTTAATCGTCAGGTTAGAAGGTTGATAAACAAAGAAGTCGCTTCAGCCAATGTTTTTTGGACAAGTCAGTCTGTAGAGGGAGCTACTTGGGAAGCAGAAGCAGCCATGAAGGCCAAGTATCCTCATCTCTTTCCTTCTGATTCCATTACAACTTGAGGTAATAGTTCCTCTTCAGTTTTTCAATCATTCATGCACAAAATCAGCCTTAATATATTGTTCCATCTGTCAGTCTTGCATTTTCAGCGTATTTGCATATTCTTGGAACTGAGTTCAGTCAGAAATCAGTTTCTAGTACTTAGTGGTAGGGTTGCAGCTCCTTCCCCCATACTTAACTAGTTTAGACTTCATTCGAGGACGAATGTTCCCAAGGGGGAGATAATGTAACACCTCGGATTTCAAAATGAAGAAAATCCTAGTTTTCAGAAAATCTAGTCCCAGTACCAACGGAACCACCCACGGACCCTAGGTGGAAACACGGACCGTAGGTGGGGTTCCGTGGTTAAGGCCTAAGTCTTAATAATCTCTGGTCCCACCCACGGTTGACCAGTACGGTCCATGGTTGGACCGTAGGTCTGACCGTTCGTTAAGGTCAGCAGCCAGTTAGGGGGAAATTGCTGATTTGGGTCAACTTCAAATGGTCATCACTCTTCGCACAAAAGGAATTAGGTGGACCATGACCTATGATATGATAGATAATTGAATCTTCTTTCCAACGCCACCGAGTTTGCTAAATTCTTATCGTGGAGTAAAAAGTTATACTCGTTTTAGTGAAGCCATGTCGGGCAGACTTGACCTACGACCCAAACCTACGGACCGTAGGTCCCTCTGTGGGTGGCTTCCGACAGCTTTTAAGTTAGGGGTCTTTTGGTCTTTTCCCTATGCGTTGGACCCCTAAAATAAGTCATTTTAACCCTAAACTACGTAGTTTTGGTCAGTGTTAGCCTAGAAACACAATTAAAACTTACCCAAGTCACATCATTCACCAAAAACTTAGAAAATTAGAAGCGAAAGAGGAGAAAGAGGTGAGAAACCCTAGTTCAAGAATGCAACAAGGTTCCATCAGTTCTAGCCCCAAAATCAAAAGATTTCTCTGTGGAATTCGTCACCAGGTATGTGGGATTTCACTAGTGGGTTCCTTTCGCCCATTAGGTCCCTAGATTTCAGTCAGATTCTTGATTCCCTTATCACAACTAGACCTAGGGTTTCTAGAACTTCAATAGGTTATCATGAATTAGTTATTTACATGTTCCAAATCATATTATCATGTTATTACAACGTTTCTTGCATGAATTTCAGAACCCTAGTTATGTATTTCTTTAGTTATTGAATTACACATGCTAGGTTAGATATTTCAGTTATTTCATATATACATGCCTCAGTTTTGAATGTGTCTTTATCAGTATATTATTGCGCATTCTCAGTTTGCATGTCAGTTTGAGCTATCCAGTATAATACAGAAATTCAGTCATAATGTGTTAATAACTTAATCTATTAGGAGTAGCATAATACCGAGTTGGACTAGGGTTCAGCGTACCCTTATATTCCTAGAACTACGAGCCACGTAGGTTGTAAGTCCCCTTTGTGGGAATCATTTTAGTGATCACGCCAGCATGCCTCTATATCTTTGGCTGGGTATATTGGGTCCTCTCGATGGGGCATATCCATCGGACTCCATATTTAGCTCATGTGGTTTTATTATCGGTTATTAGTAGCTCCCACAGTTCAGTCAGACTCTATTGCATTGACCATTTTAGTACAGTCAGTATTTCAGTTTTAGCATGTTATGAACTTGGTCCTTGCATTCAGATTGTTCAGTATTGAGCATCTATGTCATGTCCAGATTATATCATTGCTTATTTGCTTTGTTTAGTTATATGTTATTTCAACTTTACTCTATTCTGCATGGTCAGTACCTTTCAAGTAATGACGCATACTCTGCGCTACATCGTCTTGTGATGTAGGTTTAGGCTCTCAGCATCCAGATCACGCTTAGATCAGTTCCCAATTTTCAGTTCAGCAGCTATCGTGGTGAGTCCTCATTCTTCCAGGACAATAGTCATGTTATCTTTCATTTTTCAGTCGTTTAGTTTCAGATTTGCTAGATTTAGTTGGGGCATGTCCCAACATTTCTAGTCAGTTTAGAGGCTTATTTCAGACATAGTTAGATTCAACTTAGTGTTGAGTTAATAACTTCTTGTATTAAACTCATCAGTTTCATTTATCTCAGTTATAATATATGGATATTCCCCATCATTTCAGATTTACTTATTATTAGCTTCTGCATCAGTTTTATTTTCTCAGTTTACCTTTAGTATGCTCATGCTTATGCCAGCAGGGTCAGCTTGGGGTCACTTGTGATCCTAGGTCCCGTGTCCGCGTCTCGGGGGTAGCTTGGGGAGTGACAAAAAGACTTCATAAAGCGGAAACAATACTATGTATGACATAAGCCTCTACTAAAATTAAAGATGTGTCTAGGACAGACCCTAGCTCATGAACAATCTGGAAACTTAAATGACATATAGTGGTACGGTCCCCGAAAAATGAGGACTCATCAAAATATTGGATAAAACTGATCAATCCATCTAGCCACAGTCAAATGGAGGTATGTCAGAACCTATGTGTCAGTACATGGAATAAATAGAGTATGAGAGAAGATGCATAAAACATAAATATGAGACATGCTAAGTTTGTAAACGTGATAATGAATTACCAAGTAAAACATATCAAATCTTGATAAGATAAGTGCATAAATCATAAGTCAAGGTCAATGCAATATTTGAAAAGCATAACATAAGCTTAAATCATAGTTTTTTAAGGAAATCATATCTTGGTGAGAAAACCGTAATCTTTTGTGGGATGTTCAAAGATAACCGACATAAACCATGTGTGCTATAACATGGAGTCCGATGTCTTACTCTACAATGAAAAAAGAATGTCCTACTTGCGAAGGTAAGGACGATGTTCTTAAGTTAGGTGGATCCACTAACTAGAGTCAATTACGACTAAGTCCTCGGGGGACATAGTTATGGGACAAGGGGATTGCTACTAAAAAACTCCATCTCTAGTAATGGGCGATCCTCCCTCCTAAGTCCACTTGGTGCTAAGTAAACTCTCAACGGAAATAACCATAATCATATCATAATCATAATACTTGAAATGGTAAGAATCAAGTAATACCAATTCAATCATAAACTTCCTATCATAGAATAACTCTTTTCGAAATCATGATTTCATAACATACTCAAAGGAAAACTTATCTAAAGACTCTAAATTATGATCATCTTTTCATAATGTGAATATTTCATTTCAAGAAACCTTTTCCATAAAACATGTTGATACTTTATCTAAAAGAACCCTTGATTCATAAATTCCTCAATTCATAAAGCATGCATATCTTGAAACTTGGTTCATAATTATAAAGTAGTCATATAGAATGAGTTATATGGAAATCATTGAAAACATGTAATTTATATCAAATCATGCATAGTAATATCAAATATAATGAATTTGGGCATAAACAATTAAACCCATGAGAAATTAGGCAAAACCCTAGAATTTGGGTTGGATTCATAGAAGAGAAATAGAGGAATCTTTGAGACTCAATGGATGGAAAATGATCCATTAATAACATCCCACATATCTTTGATTACCCTAGACTTTATATTGACAGAGGAGACTTGAAAACTTGAAGAAACCCTAAATCCTCCTAGAGAGAATTTGGAGAAGAAATCTTGTGAGCTTTTGGGGTTTTTGAGTGAATGGGTAATTTTTATAGAGTAAAATCAATTATAGGCTCTTAGAATAGGCTAAAAAGACATAGTTTAGGTATTAAAAGGGTAAGAAAAGACCCAAATAACTCTTGAATTAAAAAACTGCTAGAATGACCAATGGACACCATGAGCGGTCCGTACAATGAGCTTTGGACCGTGCTGGTCATCCGTAGACCAAGATGGTGGAGACCGAAAATCTAACAAGGAACCATGAGAAACTTCATATGGCCCGTAGACCTTTCCACAGGCCGTAGTTCCTCTTCATACAACCCAAGGGATCCTAAAATTTTAGCAAGTCTGAACCTTTTCTACGAACCCCCTTTCTACGGTCCATACCACTGCTTATGAATCGTCCTTTTGGTATGTGGGAAGCTTTCTAAGACTCGATATTTTAAACTTTTCCAAGGCTGGTCGACGACTGCCATTCTACGAACCGTAGGACTTTGTACGGTCCATAGGTAGGCTTGTACAACATGCACCTATAACAAAATTTCAGAATTTCATTTCCAACTCAACTTTCAAATTTCTTAGGTGTTGCAATATCAATCCCTTGGAAACATTCATCCTTGAATGGGACTTTAACTAGCATGAATAGAGTAAGGTAAGGAGTAATCGACCCAAAGCAAAAAACAAAAAAAATTGAAACATATTTCATGAACATGCATGCATATGGAAACATGAGAATAACTTAAATGGATAAATCTAAAAGAGTAAATACCTAGAGCTAAAGCCGGAACGGAGGGAAAGAGATGGAGGGTACTTGGACATCATATCGGCTTCAGCCTCCCAAGTAGCATCCTTAACTAATTGATTCCTGCAAAGAACCTTTATGGAAGAAAGTTCTTTATTTCTCAACTTCTAGACTTAAAGATCCAAAATTTCAACATTATCCAAAGGCACAAAAAATGTAGGATCACCAATACGCTTCTTCAACAACAAAACATGAAACACTGAATGCACCAGTGCCAAATCGGAAGGCAAATCCAACTCATAGGCTACCTTGCCAAAATGGCTCAAAATTAGATATGGCCTACATAACATGGACTAAATTTCCCTTTCTTTTCGAATCTTATCACAACCTTTATAGGTCATATTTTCAACTAAACTCAATCATCAACATCAAATTCAAGCTCTCTTCTTCTAACATCCGCTTAAGACTTTTGTCAACTTTTAGCCATTTTCAAACAATCCTAGATTAATCAAACCTTTTCCATTGCCTCATGCACTAACTCAGGCCCTATAAAACCAACCCTCCCAACTTCGAACCAACCAATCAGAGACCTACACCTCCTGCCATAGAGACCCTCAAACGGATCCTTATTAATACTTGAGTAATAAATGTTATTATAAGCAAACTCAATCAAAGGCAAATGATCATCCCAATTACCCTTGAAGTCAATCACATAAGCTCTCAGCATATCCTCCAAAGTCTGAATAGTATGTTCGGCTTGACAATCAGTTTGAGGATGAAAGGTCGTACTAAACTTAACTCGAGTACCAAGAAATTTTCGGAATAACATCCAAAATTGGGAAGTAAAATGGGTGCCTTGGTTAGATATAATGAATAAGGGCATCTTAGGAAACTTAACCAATTCTCAATTATACAACTTAGCATAATCCACAGCCGAATATGAAGTCTTCACGAGGATGAAATGTGCCGACTTCATTATCCTATACACAATGAACCAAATCAAATCATGTTGTCGCCAGATGAGGAGTAAACCGGTAATGAAATACATATTCAAATCTTCCCACTTCCTAGTAGGAATGCTAAGATCTTGAGCCAAACCTCCCAGTTTCTGATGCTCAACTTTGACTTGTTGGCTATTTGGACACTTAGCCACAAATTCTGCAATGTCCTTCTTCATCCCATTCCGCCAATAGACCTCCCATAAATCACAGTACATCCTGGTGGCTCCCGGGTGAATAGAATATTGAAAGCTGTGAGCTTTTTTCTAGAATTTTTTTCCTCAACTCATCAACATTCGGATCAGACAAATGACCTTAATAACAAAGCACACCGTCCCCCCTTTAGGATAAATCTCAATAGCCTTTTTGAGCATTGATTCCTTCAACCCAACTAAATCCGGATCATGATATTGCTTAACCTTCACATCCAACACAAAAGATGATTCTAAACCATTCCGAACAATGATACCACCCTCTTCGGAGTCAACCAAGAGAACACCCAAATGAGCTAGTTGTTGAACATCACGAACCAACTCCATTTTACCTTGTTCAATGTGAGAAACATTAATCATCGACAATTAGCTAAGGCCTTTGGCAACCATGTTTTCCTTATCATGAGGTAAGAGACACTCATATCGTAATCTTTCAAAAAGTTTGAGCCACCTATTTTGGAGAAAATTAAGATCATTTTGCTTAATCACATATTTCAAACTCTTATGATTGGTGAGCACATCCACATGAACACTATATAGATAATGTCTTCAATTCTGAAAAGCAAAAACCGCAACCTCTAACTCTAAATCATGAGTCGGATAATTCTTTTCATGAACTTTCAATTGCCTCAAAGCATAAGTAATTACTTTCCTATTTTGCATCAAAGCACAACCAAGGCCATTCCACAAAGCATCACAATAGACTACAAAGCTATCGGATCCTTTCGATAATGTTAAAAATGGCTGAAGTAATTTGATCCTTCAACTCTTGGGAGCTCTTCTCACAACTTTCGACCATTAAAATTTCAGCCTATTCTAAGTCAACATAGTCAAAGGTGAAGCAATAGAGGAAAATCCTTCCACAAATCTTCTATAATAACTGGTCAAACTCAAGAAACTCTGAATATCTTAAGGGGGAAAAGGTCTAGGCCAGTTCTGATCTATCTTAGTCTTTTTAGGATCAACTTGAATACCTTCACCCAAAAATAATATGGCCAAGAAAAGCAAGAGACCTCAGTCAAAACTCATATTTGCTATACTTAATATACAATTGATTATCCTTGAGGATTTGAAAAATGATCCTTAGGTGATCAACATATTCATCGTCACTACGTGAATAAATTAAAATATCATCAATAAACACAATCATGAACATATCAAGATATTGCTTGAACACTCTATTCATAAGATACATGAAAGACATTGGGTATTAGTCAAACAAAATGATATCACCACGAAATCATAGTGATCGTATCGAGTTTGAAAACCTATCTTCAGAATGTCACATTCCCTTACCCTTAGTTGATGATACCTTGACCGAAGGTCAATATTTGAGAAGAAACTAGCACCTTGGAGTTGATCAAACAAGTCATCTATCCTCAAAATAGGGTAATTATTTGTTATCGTGACCTTGTTCAATTATTGATAATCAATACACATTCAAGTGAGACATCCTTCTTTCGAATAAAAAAATTAGAGCACCCTATGGTGAGATACTCTGTAACACCCCGTATCCAAAAATAGGGAATTCAAATTTCTGATGTTACAGATGGCACTCACAGACACCATCCACGGACCGTAGATGGACTAACGGTCCGTCCTGCAGGTCCGTGGTTCGTGACAGAAAACTTCCCCAGAACTCAGTCAGAAAATTTGGCTAAGTGTTGACCCACGACCGGACTTACGATCCGTAGATCAGGTCACGGACTGTAGTTCGTGTCCGTGGATCGATGCCCCAAAAGCCCAGCTTCAATCCCAATTGACGGTTGACCAGCACGAACCATCAATCGATCCACGGTCCGTAGGTCTGACCGTA
>NW_006238950.1:1686576-1706549 GCF_000226075.1 Solanum tuberosum | reverse complement strand
TTCTAGTCAGTTTAGAGGCTTATTTCAGACATAGATAGATTCAGCTTAGTATTGAGTTAATATATTTCTTTCGTATTAAACTCTCAGATTTGATATATTCAGTTATAGTATATGGGTATTCCCCATCTTTTCAGATTTATTTATGATTTAGCTTCCGCATCAGTTTATTATCTTTAGTATGTTCATGATCATGCCAGCAGGGTTAGCTTGGGATCACTTGTGGTCCTAGGTCCCTTGTCCGCGTCTCGGGGGTAGCTCGGGGCGTGACATACTCAGTCGAATGAAATCCTTATCCAACAAATCTTTCAACTGATCCTTTAACTTCTTCAGTTCTGCCAGAGCTATACAGTACAGAGGTATATATATAGCTTGCCTTTATGGAAGAAGGTTATTTACAAAGTCTATCCACTTTTGGGAGGAAAACTAGGAATATCATCAGGAAACACTTTCGGAAACTTATTAACAACTAGAAGAGACTCAAGAGTAAGGGTTTTAGAATATGTATCCCTAACTTGAACAAGATGAAAAATACAACCTTTAGAAATAATTTTACTAGCCTTTGGGCAAGAGATAAATCAACATATAGGTGGTGAATTTCCACCCTTCCATTCTAAGATAGTTTCATTTGGGACTTGAGAAGTGACCACTCAGTTTCTACAATCAATGGAGGCATAACAACAATGAAGCCAATCCATACCAAGAATGACATCAAAGTCTAGCATGTCTAACTCCATGAGATAAATTGAGGTGACTTTATGAGAAATTGAGCAATTTCTATAGACCCGTTTGGCATAATAGAATCACCAACGGGAGTAGAGACTGAAAAAGGTTCTAACAAAATTTTGGGACTAAAATCAAACTCCATAGCCATATTAGGAGTCATAAAAGACAATGTATCACCTAGATCAAGCAATGTGTAATCATCAAGTTGAAAGACTCATAATATACCAGTCACCACATCTAAAGAATCCTCATGATCCTATTGAGTCTAAAGAATATAAAATCTTTTTTGACGCGGAGCACCACCCGAACCAGAAGAAGCACCCTATTGGGATGAGTGACCTGAAGAAGCACTAAGCTAAGTATGATGAATATCTCTTCCCTTGCTAGCATGCAAAGGGAGATCTCTCAATCCATGACCACTCTTTGCACAACCATAGCAACCATCGGTACAAGCTAAGCATCTCCCGAGATGACTCTTTCCACACTTTTGGCAAGTGGGGAATGAAGATCCACTAGAACCCCCTCATTGTGGATTAGGGTTAAACACCCCATCCTTGTTAAAAATTTTTGCTGGAGCACTAGATAAATTTGGACGGGAGAAATTATGTTGAAATTGAGAACGTCCATTTCCTCTAAACCTCGAAGGAGAGAAATCACGATTATTTGTTCTTGATCTTTTTGAATCTATAGCCCTTTAACTGAGAATTTCCTCCTTAATTTATTTGGAATGAGTAATCAACCTTGATATATCCATATCTTTGTTGAACATGGCGGTTCTATATTCTTTGAGCACAATTTTATATGTACCAGAAACAAACTTGCTCATTTGTGCCCTAGAGTCGGCAACCATTTTTGGAGCATACTTGGACAATTGAGTGAACTTAAAAGACTATTTCTTCACACTCATGTTTATAAATCTTTCGCATTAGCCTCCCTCATATCAAGGGGAAATAATCAATCAAGAAACTCCCCTTTGAACTTATCCCAATCAACGGGACCTTCATCCAATGCCATTTTTCCTTCCATTGAGCAAACCACACTTGAGAAACCCTTTTCAATTGATAAGCGGCTAATTCCACCTTTTCCACCGGTGTTCACTCCCATATTAGTCCATGACCTCTTGAATCCCTTCAAGAAACTCTTATGGATCATCATCCACTTTTGAACCATGGAACTCCGGAGGATTCATCCTCATAAAGTCTCTAACCCTTGTTGCCTCTGTACCCACTTTTGGATTCATGGGAGATACATCGTCTCTATTAGCTTGTGCCGTCATAGATTGAGCCAACACTTGGAAAGTGACTCTAAATTTGGCATGAGACACTTGCTCAGCCAAAGGGTCGAATGGAGCTTGAAGAGCTTTAGGTTCCACATTGACGTTGACATTCCTTATACTCTTCTTGAAGGCATGTTCTAAAAATGTATAGAACACGATTTAGGAGGAAGAACCTTCTAGAGTTCAACTCTATCACACGACTATATAGTATTGAAAGAAGTGAAGTTTCTTAAATGTCGTGTAGTTTCCTATTCATAAATATGGTAAGCTTCACACTCATGAATAAAACTCTACTAAACTTAACTTGCCAGACACATAGAACTTTTTTTTAAAATGAGATGATCTGAGTACCAAGTTTTTCACGACTCAAACTATCCCCTAGGCGTGACATGGTGAATAGACTTTCGAGATACCCTAAACAAACCACTTGACATAAGCAAAACACTATATTAACAATCAAACAAAATTAAAACATGAAGTGGAATATAAGTCTCAAATAACAAGCTCAATTGATACCAAATCAAAGTACAAGACTTCATAAATCGGAAACAATACTACGTATGACATAAGCCTCTACTAATAAATGTAGCTAGGATTGGACCTAGCTCACGAATAAACTGGAAACTAAAATGACATAAAGCGATAAAGACATATAGTGCTACCATCCCTGAAACATGAGGACTCCCCAAAATCCTGGATACAACTGATCAATATATTTAGCCACGACTGGATAGAGGAATGTCTGAATGTATACTATGAGACAATATAGGCACAAGAAAATGTATGCGTCAGTATATGAAATATACTAAGTATGAGAGAAGATGCATAAAACATAAACATGAAACATGCTATGTTTGAAAACATGATAATGCATGACCAAGAAAAACATATCAAATCTTGATAAGATAAGTGCATAAATCATAAGACAAGGTCAATGCAATATTTGAAAAACACAACATAAGCTTAAATCATAGTCTTTTGAGAAAATCATATATTATTGAAAAAATCGTAATCGTTTGTGGGATGTTTATCGTTAAGCGACATAAACCATGTGAGCTATAACATAGAGTCCAATGTCTTACTCCCACACTGAAAATAGATTTTCCTACTTGCCAATGTAAGGACCATATTCTTAAGTTAGGTGGATCCACTAGCTAGAGTCAATTAAGACTAAGTCCTACGGGGTACATAGTTATAGGACAAGGGGATAACTACTAAAGAACTCCGTCTTTATTAACGGGTGAGCCTCCATCCCAAGTCCACTCAATGCAAAGTAAACTACCAATGGAAATAAGCATAATCATAATACTTGAAATGGTAAGAATCAAGTAATACCAATTCAATCATAGACTTCCTATCATAGAATAGCTCCTTTCGAAATCATAATTTCATGACATATTCATAGGGATACTTCTCTAAAGCATCTAAATCATCATCATATTTTCATAATGAGAATACTTAAATTTCAAGCAACCTTTTTCATAAAATATGTTTATACTTTATCTAAAAGAACCCTTGATTCATAAATTCCTCAATTCATAAGACATGCATATCTTGAAACTTAGTTCATAATCATAAAATTGTCATATAGCATGAGTTCCTGTGGAAAATTTGAAAACATGTAATTTAGATCAAATCATGCATAATAAGATCAAATATAACTAATTTAGACATAAACAATTGAACTCATGAGAAATAAGGCAAACCCTAGAATTTAGGTTGGAATCATAGAAGAGAAATAGAGGAATATTTAGACTCAATAGATGGAAAAGGATCCATTGATGAACTTCTCACATACCCTTGATGACCCTAGCCTTTAGCTTGAAAGAGGAGACCTGAAATTTTGGAAAAAACTATAATCCTCTGGAATCCTTATAGAGAATTCCGGGGAGAAACCTTGAGAGATTTTGGGGTTTTTGAGTAAATGGGAAGGAATAGCTAGTTTTTGAAGAGTAAAAATCAGTTATAGGCTCTTAGAATACGTGAAAAACAACATATTAGGTGTTAAAGGGGGTAGGGAAAGACCCAAATAACCCTTCAATTAAAAACTACCAGAGTTACCTATGGACACCATGTATGGTTCGTACAAAGAGCTACTGACCATCCTAGTCATCCGTAGACTAAGATGTTGGAGACAAAAAATCCTACCAAGAACCACAAGCAGATTCCTTGAAAGCATTTGTCCTTGAATGCAACTCAAGCTAGCATGAACAGAGTATGGAAAGAGATATAACAACCCAACATGAATGCAAATAACATCAAAATGTATAAAACCAAGGAGTAATCAACCCAAGCTAAAGCATAAACTTTTAAAACATGAACATGCGAGCTTATGGAAACATGAAAATAGCTAAAACGCATGAATCCAAAAGAGTACACATGAGGAGCTATAACCTCAAGCTAAAGCCGGAATGGAGGGAAAGAGATGGGGGGTACTTGGAAATCATATTGGCTTTGGCCTCCCAAGTAGCACCCTCAACTAATTGATTCCTCTAAATAAAATTTACGGAAGTACCTTCTTTATTCTCAACTTTTGGACTTGACGATCCAAAATCTCAATAAGAACCTCTTCATATGAAAGACTTCCCTTAGCACCAACACTCTACAAAGGCACAACCGATGTAGGATCACCAATACACTTCTTCATCGACAAAACATGAAACACTGGATACACCGGTGCCAAATTAGAAGGCAAATCCAATTCATAGGCTACCTTGTTGAAATGCCTTAAAATATGATATGATACTACATAAAGGGGACTAAGCTTTCCTTTCTTCCCAAATCTCATCACACCTTTCATAAGTGAGATTTTCAAGTAAACCCAATAATTAACTTCAAATTCAATCTCTCCTCTTATAACATCTACATAAAACTTTTGTCGACTTAAAGCCATTTTCAAATGATTCTGGATTAGTCGAACCTTTTACATAGCCTCATGCACTAACTGAGGCCCTATCAAAGCGACCTCATCAACTTCAAACTAACCAATTGCAACACCTCATACTTTGAAAAGGTTAAAGTTGGTTAACAGGTAGGTCCACGATCCTAAAACCAACCATGAACCCTCTACGAAAGCCTATATGGTCTGTGAAAGGGTTCACTGGCCGTTTAGAGGAGTGACCTGACCATTTAAGGCTGCCATGAAATGAAGAATACTTGTATGGTTCCCTATACGGACCGTATATACTTATATAGTCCATTTAGGAATCCATATAAGTCACCCATAAACTTTTAAGTTAGGGATATTTTAGTCTTTCCTTTATGTGTTTGATACCTAAGCTATGTAATTTTAACCTCTATTTTAAATCCTATATTAGTGATTTTTCCTAAAACTCATTCTAAATCATTCACCTAAATTCTAAATTTTCCTCCAAGTTCATCCCCAAAATCCTCTCTAAAGCTAAGGAAGAAGAAACTGGGATTTCACTTCAAGATCTTCAATTCACCATAGCTATTGGGCTTTGATCACTAAGGTATGTTAGTATTCACCTATGGAATTCTTTCCTCCATAGGGTTCCTAAAATCCTCAAGTTTTACAAGTTTGATTCTTAATTCAAAGTTAGAGTTTTATTCAATCTTCATAGGTTCTTTTCAATTATGATTCAATTGATGGTTTTCTATCTTTTAGTACATGAATTGAAGTATTTACATGATTTTGAGGTCAATTCATATTAACCCATGCATAATCCATGGTTTTTGACTATGAACACATGATGAAGTTAATGAACTATGATTTATAGAAATTATGCATGTTTTATGAAAGTAATGTTTATGACTCAAGTAAGCTTATAGTTGAAGGTATCTATATGTTCTATGAAGCTTGGCCACATGATATGAATGACATCTAAATTTTCCATCAACTTAAGTCATTTGCGGCCCCTTAAAGTTGTCTGCCTAATTCACTTAGACACCTCAACTAGGGCTAGTACCTATCGAACACTTTTATCTATTCAAAACTTGTTCCTATTAGAAATTTTTTGATAATAAATAAAAATAATAAAGTATGTGTAATACACTCATTGTGATGTGGAAAAATGACAAATTAAAAGATAACATGTGGCGTTAGGCCCAACAATTATAGAAAAAAGATATTTATGCTAAAAAGAATGAAAATTATTTCAAATAAATTTTCCATCTATTTTTTTATAAAAAAATTAAATGAGAAGCCCAACTCTACCCCAACCCCCTTTCTTCTTCATCTTCTCCCTAGCAAGATTTTCTTTCTCAAATGACAAAAAATAATTTCTTTGCTAATTGCTTATATAATTATTTTTTATTCCTAATACGCTAGAGAGAGATATTCAAAGAGACTGATACAAGAGTAATAAAGAAAGAGAGTCTATCAATTGTCTTGAAATCGATAGCAAAGAAAAATCGAGAGGACCTAAATTATTTTTTATCAAATCAATGTGATATTATTTTTGATAAGTTTAGTGGGTTTACATTTTAATTTGAATGGTAATCTTTGTTCGAAGGTGACCGAGATGGACGTCGATCGACTAACTTTTTTAAGCCTAATGTTGTTTCTTATTTTTTTTCCTCCAAATTCAATTAGTTGATTCAATTTTTATTTTTTAATAAATATTGAAAAGAAATAGAATAGAAAAAGAAAAGAGAAAAAGGAGTGCACTGGTCTTCATGAAGAAGACGACTTAAAGGGGGTGGGGTGGGGGCTATTTTTTTGCTTTGTTTTAAGAATTAGTATTACTTTTAAAAATATTTTTTTTAAAAATTAAATTATTGAAATTCCAAGTGGAAATCAAATAAGAAAAAGTATTAAGTTTTTTGAAAAATAAATAAAAATAAAACATCATTTATGATTTTTTCACGCGCTTAGTGGAAGTGAAAAAGACTTCTTTTGCCACATCAACATTTTGTGTTTAATAGGTATATTTTTTTAACAATTTAGGTTTTCAATAGGTAGTAGTCATAGTTGAGGTGTCTAAGTGAAATATGCGGACAACTTTAAGAGGCTGCAGATGACTTAAGCCTTTTCCATTAAAGCTTTAATTATTTTCCTATGTTATGTCTTGACTAGTATGATATCTGGATATTCCATCAATGATCATGAATCAATTTTTCTAAAATATATCATTAGTAGTATGACACTTTAAGTATGAAGTTAATGACTATGAGCCTTATAAAGCTATTATAAAAGATTAGGAATGGTGATAGGTTTTCTCACACATGGTTTAAGGAGCTACTCTATGATGTTTCTAGTTTGTATTAGTATCTTAATTGTAACTTTCAATGGAGGATAATATGAATATTATTAATGACTATTCCGTGGGATTTTACTTAGCAATGAGTGGGATTTTGGGATTAAAGGTCCCATTTAGCATATGTGGACCTTTAGTAGCAATCCCTAAGTCATAGAACTATGTGCCACCATAGGGTGTTGTCTCAGATAGACATTAGCTAGTGGATTCTCCTTAGCTCAAACTCATGATCCTTACCTTGACAAGTAGGACACTCTCATTTTGGTGTGAGAGCAGCACACTAGATTCTATGATATAGATCACATGGTTTATGTCGGTTAATGGTAATTATCCCATAATAATGAACTAAGGTTACTTTTAACGTATCTCATAAAGTGTTTTAAAGATTTTAAACTTTCATTGACCTTGATTATGACTTATTTTTTCTACCCTTTTATCTTAGGATTTAGCTTGGTCATTGCATTTCATGTAAAGTCCTTTTTAGCATGATTTCAAAACTCTTATGCATTGCTATCATACTTAGTACATTATGTGTACTAATGCATAATTGTACCTACATTATTTCATAATGAAGGGTCTGACACTCCTACCTCTCACACACGTGGCTAGTTAATCCCTTTGGCACTTGAATATTGGTGAATCCTTATGATCCGAGGGCCAAGACACTTTTATTACTTTATGTCATTTCAGATTTTACATTTTGTATGCAGTGTATGAGTTATATCCCAACCACTTCTTTTGAGTTAGTACATGGCTTGTTGAGACTTATGTTAGACTTCTACTTTATCAGACTCTTTTATAATATAAGAGTGATTCTTTTGAAACCTTTGTTTCTATTATGTTGTGTGATGTATCTTAAGTGGCTTGTTTAGGGCCTTTTGGGGTCCTATATGCCATGTTACACCTAATGTATACTTTAGGTTGTGACAAACTTGCTATTCATATCATAAGGTTTAGAAAGGTCCTAGGATGTCTCACAAGCCACGTCGAGTAGAGTCTTGTTCATGAGTGTGAAGCGCACCACATTTATGAATATGAGGCTATAAAATGTTTAGGAAATTCCACTTCTTTCATCATTCTAAAGTCGTGTGATAGAGTGTAACTCTGTATGTTTCTCTCCTAATCCTTATTTGATGTCTTTCAGGATATTGCCCGTCGAAGAGCATATGTTAGATGAAATGTGGGTGAGAATGTGAAACAAGAAGCCCCTCAAGTTCAGGCTAAACCTTTGGCTGATCAAGTGACTAATGATAAGTTTTAAGCCACATTTACATATTAGCCCAAGCTATGACAACTCAAGCTAATAGGGAAGTTGTGGCTCCCGTAAGCCCAATGATGGGTATGGCGGCAATAAGAGCGAGGGACTTTACTATGATAAATCCTCCAGAATTTCATGGGTTGAAAGTTGAGGAAGATCCTCAAGAGTTCATCAATGAGGTTTACAAGGTTGTAGAGATTATGGGTATAACTTTGGTGGAAAAGGTGAAATTGGCCGCTTACCAACTCAAGGTGTTTCTCAAGTTTGGTTTAACCAATGGAACAAAAAGAGGGAAATAGATGTGGTCCTCTTGATTAGGAGAAGTTTAAGGTTGCTTTTCTTGATAGGTTCTTTCCCCTTGGGAAGAGGGAGGCAAATGTGTTTGAGTTTATTAACCTTCGTTAAGGAAATATGAGTGTGGAAGAATATGCTATGAAATTCAAACAGTTGTCCAGATATGCTCCAACTATGGTTGTCGATCCAAGGGCAAGGATGAGTGAGTTTATGTCGGATGCTTCCGACTTAATGGTCAAAGAATGTCTGGCTGCCATGCTTGTCAAGGATATGGATGTCTCCCGTTTGATGGTTCATTCCCAATAAATTGAAGAATAAAAACTTAAGGATAAGACTAGAGATTCAAAGAGGACAAGAACAAATAATGGTGATTTCTCACATTCAAGGTCTGGTGGAGGTAATTGTTCCCAAGGTAATGGTTCTAGTGAGCAAATGGTATCCGAATTTCAAATGGGTGGAAAAAGCCATAGAGGTGAGTTTCTAGCCGGTACAAATGCATGTTTTGGGTGTGGAAAAATGGTCACAAGATGAGAGATTTCACATTGCTTACTACTAAGAGAAATGATGGTAGGAAAGTTTAACCTAGTGGTTTCGGTTCAAGTACTCCAAAGAAAAATAGGTTCCATGCTCTTCAGACTCGACAAGATCACAAGGGTTCCTCGAATGTGGTGATTGGTAAGTTATGGTATTTTAGCTTGTGGTTATGCATTTCTTGTTATTGGGTAATTCGTTGTCTATGATATGACTCCATGTATGGTAATTGTGTTTGAGATCGACCTTGAAATCCTTGTGGAAACTTCTTAAGTATTTACTGAGTATCGATGGTTTTGTGGTTGTTAAGACTTTGGTTCTATGCTTGGGTTGGGGGAGATGGATTCGAAAAGACTAGTGAGGTTTTCTCAAGGGGGAGATAGTGTGCTTCATGGTTGGTGTGTGTGGAACTATTTAAATTGGTTGAAGGATTCTTTGCTATGGTTTTGTATGTGAAAGGCCGGAGGCGATGTGACGTCTTAGTATTCCTATCTCTTTCCATTATCTTCGGGTCTAGCTTGAGGCATTAGCCCATCATGTTCACTCTTTAGGATTCTTGTGTTTTAGTCACTCCTATGTTTCCTCATGTATGCATGTTCATGAAATTTTTGATTATGGAGATATGATTTAGCTTGATTGATTGCTTCATGATGTTGTGTATTGTGTATGATTTGCATGTATGTTTATGAAATGATGTTTTAAAATATGTTTTAGTTTGGAGTTGATTTTTCTTCTTGTTCGTGTGCATTTTGATGAATTTGCTTTCGTGTTGGGTTGTTAGTTTCTGTCCTACTCTTTTTGTGGTAGCTTGAGTTCCATTCAAGAATGAATGTTCCCAAAAGGAGATATTGTAACATCTCAAACTTTGAAAAGGTTAAAGTGGGTTAACGGGAAGGTCCATGAACCTAAAACCAACCATGAACCCTCCACGAAAGACTAAATGATCCTTGAAAGGGTTCACTGGCCATTTAGGGGAGTGAAATGGCCGTTTAAGGCAGCTAGGAAATTGAGGGTATTTGTATAGTTCCCTATACGAACTGTCTAGACTTATATGGTCCATTTAGGGATCCATATAAGTCACCCATCAACTTTTAAGTTAGGGCTATTTTAGTATCTCTCCTACGTGTTTGATACCTACGTTATATAGTTTTAGCCCCTATTTTAAGCCCTATATAAGAGATTTAAGTTCTAATACTACCAATTCTAAATCATTCACCTAAATTATACATTTTCCTCCAAGTTCATCCCTAAAATCCTCTCTAAAGCTAAGGAAGAAGAAGCTAGGGTTTCACTTCAAGATCTTCCATTCACCATAACTATTGGGCTTTGATCACTAAGGTATGTTAATATTCACGTGTGGAGTCCTTTCCTCCATAGGGTGCCTAAAATCCTTAATTTTTACAAGTAAGATTTTCAATTCAACGTTAGGGTTTTATTCGATCTTCATGGGTTCTTTTATATTATGTTCAAATTAATGGCTTTCTATCTTCTAATGCATGAATTGAAGTATTTACATGATTTAGTGTTGAATTCATATGAACTCATGCATGATCCATGATTTTTGACTATGAACACATGATGAAGCTTATGAACTATGATTTATAGAAATTATGCATGATTTATAAAAGTAATGTTTATGACTCAAGTAAGCTTATAGATGAAGGTATATTTATGTTCTATGAAGCTTGGCCACATGACATGAATAACATCTAAATTTTCCATCGATGCTTTTGATTATTTTCCTATATTAGGTCTTGATAACAATGGTATCTGTATATGCCACCAATGATCATGGATCAAGTTTTCTAAAACTATATCATTAGTAGTATGACACTTTTAGTATGAAATTAATGACTAAGTGCCTGATAAAGCTATTATGAAATGATCATGAATGGTGAAAGGTTTTCTCACACATGTTTAAGGTTCTACTATATGATGTTTGTATGTTGGATTAGTATCTTAATTGTAATTTTCATGGATTATAATATGAATATGATTGATGACTATTCCATGGAATTTACTTAGCACCGAGTGAACTTTTGGGATGAAAGTTTCCATTTAGCGTCTGCGGACCTTTAGTAGCAATCCCTAAGTCACAGAACTATGTGCCACCATAGGATGTTGTCTCAGATAGACATCACATAGTACATCCACCTTAGCTCTGACTCATGGTCCTTACCTTGGCAAGTAGGAAACTCTTTTTTCGGTGTGGGAGGAGTACACTAGATCCATGTTATAGCTCACATTGTCACGCCCCGAGCCTACACCCCGGACGTGGCTGGCACTCGAGAACCATTGTCGGCCCCAAGCGAACCCTTGGCCTGGCTTACTTACTCAGTGGAAGACTCTATGCATATTTATAATGATCAATAGCACTATACTCAATTGAATAATAAAATAAAATACTGAGAATGCTTAAAAAGTCAAAACATTCAACTTGGCCAAAATGGCGACTCAAGTCTTAACATATGAAATGATAATGTAAAGACAACTGAACTACTAACTATCTGTCTGTGAAGCCTCTAAAACAAAGAAGGATGTCGAGACAGGGCCCTAGATCATCCTAACAACTAAAAACTACAAAGCAAATGATAAAAGAGTCCTTCAGAATGCAAGGAGGCTCACCAACTGACTTTGAGTGCTCAACCTGATCAACGAGGCGCTGAATGCTGATCCTGGTTACCTCCGTCTGCATCATACGATGATGCAGGCTAACTGGCATCCGTTCATTGAATGTACGAGTATGAGAGTTGGAATGCTAAACACAACTTAAGTTTGAAAAGGATCTGAAAGGAACACTTACCTTGGCTTTACTCAACTCTTGAATAACTTAACTCAATGTAAGCAATAAACATATGCAATATATAGAAAACTTGTAAAACAGTGGAAAAATAACTTAGTTCGTTAAACAAAATGCAATAAAAAACTCAACCTTACTCATACAATAAAGTAATATAGTTTCTGTGGGAGATTCTCTAACCGACAACCACCACTATGAGTCTAAGTGGTGATACAACGTCTTGCCCATGCTGCCAGAACTGTCCAATACTTTGCCGTCATATAGAACTACTTAACTTAGTGGATCCACTAGCTTATGCTGAAAGCATCTTAAGGAGTCATCTAAAAAGTATGATTCTTTACTACCCATGATGGCTACATGGTTTATGGAGACTTGAGTTAATATGAACACGCATCCCCATATCGGTGCTCAATACTATTCCCAAAATATACTTAGCTCATAAGTTTTTAAAACAAACTTCTTTCTTTGATTTGAGATAATTACTCAAAACTTAGCTTAAAAGATCTCTTGGAATGGATGTTCTCTTTCTTGCTCAAATGTGAACAAATTTTAAACTTTTGGGAATACATAGTCCCCATATACTTCTTTGAAGAAATGAAATTCAAATCTTTACTCTTTGCTTAACTTAAAACTTAAGTCTTAGAACAAAGTTAAAACGTTTGTGAAAGACTTTTGAAACTTTAAAGAACTTTTCTCGACTTGATTCTTAACTTCTAACTTGACTCTTAACTTTCCTTGAATTGAATTATGGATTTCAAGGATTGTAATTTGTGATAAGAAAGATCTCATGATGTTTAGGAATGATTTTAGATAACTAAACATGAGAAAAGATCAAGAAATCACTGTCTGAGGGTGGGTCCGCGACGCGGAGAAGTATTTAAATTTTTGGTTCGAAAACAACTTTTGAGGCAGAATGGTCCGTGACCGCTCTGCGATGCGAAACAATTTTTCCCAAATTTGAGGAGCAGATCCGCGACGCGGAGGCACTGCCCAGATTTGCCCGACAAAATTCCTTCTTCGTTTTCCCGCTCTAAACCTTCTAAACTCCATTGGTTCTTTCCCCAAACAATTAGAATCATCTATACCCTCAAATAACATTAGATTCTACTCGAAAACACACTTAAAACGTGAATCAATCTCAAGAAAAACTCCAACAACACAACTGACAAGGATTCAAACGAACTTCATCAAGAATTCAAGGGATTTACTTTCAAATCAATATACTTTGCTGAAAGTGAATCAAGTTGGGTGTGTGGGTGAACTAACCCAACGCTATGTAATCTCACATACCTTGTAGGGATCACCCCCGACGAAATCCACAAGCTAAACTCGACGATCTTGACGAATCTTGCTTCTCTTCTCCTTTCTCCTCTTCTTTTCCCTTTTCTCCAAGCCCTAGCGTGAAACTTCAACTTTTCTAAACTAACTAAAATCTGATTTTACCCTAATTAACTCCTAAAAACAAATTAGAATAATTAGGTAAGGAAAAGACTAAATTACCCTTCCAAAATCCGGATTAGACTTTCCTTATTCAAACAGCCTAACTTCCAAATGGCATAACTCACTCATACGAACTCGGAATCGCATAAAATCGGTGGCGTTGGAAAGATCATTCCAAGAGATTTCCTACCATATCTGGAAGTACCTCTAACTCATCTTGAGCTAGAAGATATGGCCATTTGAAGTTGACCAAAAACTCATTTTTCCTAACTTAACAAAAATTCCAGATTTTCATTCTTTCCAAAAATGACTATTTCCATTTATTAGCTTCTTCCTAGTTATTTTAAATTGCGAGATGTTACAATATATCCCAATTGGGAACATTCGTCCTCGAATGAGATTACTCTTACTAGGCTAAGGGTGTAACATGCAACATTCAGTTCAAACACCCACAAGCAAATGCAAAACAACATGCCAACTTATAAATAAATACTAAGAAAGGATTAGTACCTTGATTCGGAACTTCTCCGGATTCGAAGAGATGTGGATATCTCTTTTTCATATCCTCCTCAGCTTCTTGATGTTTGCGTAATCAAGACACAACTTCCAATGCAAGTGTCTATGATCGTACAATAGTAAAGTAACCCAACCAAGGGTTGAGGTCGAGTCCCAAGGGAGTGGTTTTGAGAATTAATAGAAAAATAAAACTAAGTTCTAATTAGTCGTAGCTAAAACATTATCGATTAAAAACATGGTAAATCAAAGGGGTGACGCAAGCGTCAAGTATCAAATGAGGGTTAGTCACAAGTAAATAAAAATAGCAAATACAAAGAGTGCTAATCAAGGATACGGGATTCTTGGGATGTGATAGGAATACGGGATAAACTACACTATTGGGTACATGCTTTTGATAATAAATCCATTGAATATTTGTGACTACGCTAGACTATAGTGGGGGTAAATTCTCTCTCGAGCAACTTACCTCGAATCAACTCGGTTTCTCTCGAACACCGAGTTGTCGCATGAAGAATAGCCTCCTCTTTAGCCCACTCACTCTCTCGAGCTGAGTGTGTGGGGAGAAGGACTAGGGGTTCACTCTCTCGAGCTGAACCTCATGTCGACCCACTCCCACCAGCCCATTAATTTAGTAGTCTTAGTTTTACGACCTCTCTCTCGAGCTAGCCGAAAACACAAAGGTGAAATCATATTTGCAACTACAATTTCATTAAAGTTCCAAACACAAACTACTAAACGAAATAAACATCTAAACAACAAATAAATCATCAACAAGCAAGACCCCAATAATTAATCTAACCCATATTCACAAAATCACACCCCTAGAATTGGGGTTTTAGCTAGACATGTAAAAGAGAGAGAAATTTATGCCAAAATGAGTTTGCATTAGATTTAAATCTCAAAACAAGCCAAGAGTGAAGAATCCACAAGACCCAAGCCCAAAATCTTGGAGTTGAAACCCTTTGAATCTTCAAGTTCTTCAAAAACCCCTCCAAACTTAGAACTCAAAAATAAAAGTAAAGTCTGAAAAATTACTGTTCAAAGTTAAAAAAATCCTTTTTTTAATCTGCAACTCTCAACGAGTATTTATAGTTTTCAAAAATCTGTGTTGTGAAGGATCACTCGGCGAAGTTAGTCGGGATCGCCAATCAACTCAGCGATCCGCCCTTTGGTATGTTTCATCGTCTTCTTGCTCTACCCTTCAGTATCGTCGTCTTTTGGATCATTAGGTGACATAGTACTGCTTCGCGAAACTGCTCGGCAATACGATGACTGCTCATTTTCACCTCCGATTTGATCCTTTCCTTCAAGGCTCAGCACACTAGAACAAAAGGTGAGGATACGACCTTTTGGCGACTCGCCGAATGGGTTCGGCAATTCTGAGATCTTTATTTCTTTGTTCTTTCAGTTGCCTTTGTTCCTTTTTGCTAAGTAGTGTCCATTTTTTTCCCTCAAACTCCAAATACCTGAAACTAAGGGTTTTCATCAGATATTGAGACAAAATATGCATTTGAGGACACTAATTCTATCAAACTATAGCCCTAAATGAGTCCAATTTTGAGGACTCATCAACACCCCCAACATAAACTTTTGCTTGTCCTCAAGTAAAACTCAAGTTCAGTCGTTCAAAAAGGGATGTCTCAAATAGTGCTACACAAGACTCTATCATGAATGTACACAACAAGACTCAATTTACTCATGCAAGGATCAAATGTGTACCCAAAGATTCAAGTTGTGACACACCGTTACCAAAGATTCTCAAGCTCGCAATACTTGCTTCAAATGCATGTTCAAGCTCAACAAAAGTATTTGAATGCCCTCACACAAATGATGATTCCATATTCACACACAAAGGTTTAATCATTTAAAGTTCCGGAATCAAATGCAACGCTCACTCTCACAAGGAAGAACACAATGCATGCTTTCACCCATAGGTTTGCTCGTATTTTCCAATCAACAATTGTTTCAGCTCACTCAAGATCAGAAAGGTATTTCCAAGGCTTGTAATGGGGTAGAGTGCAAATGTATGGTCATTTAGGCTCAGTGACTTTCATCCTCATGAAATGTGGTGCTCACAACACTTCCTTTCCTTTTTCCTTCATCATTCTCTTTAGTGCTCATAAGCCATCCTATTATTCGCTTTCCATGGATTGTCTAGAAACCCCATTATATTTTATTTCACAACTTTCTTTTTCATTCTTTTCTACTCTTTTTCTCTTTTTTTTATATGGAGGGGTTCCATTTTTCTCAATCATGGGATAAACGAGACTTTCCTTGCACTTCTTGACTTTCCCTTTTATTTTCACCACACCCCAACTTAGGCTTTTGGCTTAAGTTGGCTATTCAATCAACCACAAATCAAGAGGATTATAGGTAGTGGATTAAGAGAGGTCTAGTTTTCATCAAGTTTCTTCTAAAGAAAGGTAAGGCTCAAGGGGTGTTCAAAAGAGGTTCACACACTCACAAGGTAGGCCACAAAAGAGGTATAGGTCAAATTGGCTCACAATCTTCGAAGCTGCCTAAGATCATATCAAGAGGTAGCCTTAATTCATCGATCGGACTAACGGGGAAAATTCTAGGTGTATTCATGCATGGTTCACAGTAAGCTAATCACACAAGGCATCGACACTAAAGTCAAACAAGACTCCACACTTTCTCTAGTGTGCAACGTTCATCGCAAGAGAATCAATTTGATACATGGCTAATCACAACGAGATGCAAAGAGTTCACATATTGTCTATGCAACTTTATTTGACCTCATCGTAGCCGTACATTCATGTTCGTTCAATTATGAGCACTATTTGAGTCATCGATATTGATCAAAACCGAGACTCAAATTCACCAAGGAACAACCACTTTCAAGTGCAAACAAGAGGTGGCAAAAATTTGTGAATTTTTTTCAGAAAGTTCAAAATCATTTTTCAATTAAAACAAAAAGAGCCATAAGCTCACACATCCACAAAAAGCAGTTTATAAGACACAATTTTAAATAGAACAGCCCAAAATATATCAATAAAACACGAACATCAATATTCACACAAAAGGTGAGCCTCACCCCACCACAATTAAAAGTATTTTGTGGCCCCTTGGTTGTGCTCACACACTGCTATCCTAGCTGCTAGGGCATCAATGGTAGTGCTCAGAGGTGTCACCGCATCCTGAATCTTGCCTGGAACAGAGGCCTCTAGACTGGCAGCCCAACGATCAACAGAAAGGGCCCGTTGTCCCATCCGGAGTAGGGAAGCCTAGGTGAGTAGGGGCCAAGAAACAGCAGCAACAGTAGTACGTCTGAGAGGCAGTGCAACAGCAGAAGAACCTGCAGTATCAGCAGGAGTAGTAGTAGTAATAGATATACCTGAAGGCCAAGGGGCAGGAGTAGGCAAAAATGCCACTGCAGGTGATGATTTTGTGTTTACTGGCTCCACCGAGGCTGCTCCATTCCTTTATGCTTGATCCTTAAGGTACTCGGCTTTAATCCTCCGGATATCAGTAGAGGATATGGAGATCACTTCCACATCCTTCTTGGCATCTTGAGGTACCCGAGCTCGTTTGCATAGTTTTGTGGTCAATACTAGAATGGAAGTGAGGTTCGGCTCTGCCTTGCATGCATGAGTATCTCTGAAGCAATGATCGTACCCAAGTTTATTCGAGTTTTCCCAACGATGCAACCCAGGCAGGCTGCCTTGGCAAGGCGAATGATTGACTTATTCTGGGACGGCATAATTGTGTTGCTGATAAAACTGAACCAGAATCTTGCAACTATGTTCAGTTCCTTCTTTTAAATCGGAGTTCCTTCCGCCAACCACTTAGGAGTATCGTCTGAAATTAGTGGGGATAACCACTTTTTCATCTCATCCAACTTCTCTGTTCTGATCAAGTGTTGGCAGTGATCCCTAATATTTGTGGACATGCCCAAGACTGCGTTGATTGCCCACTATCACATTTCACCCTCTTGCCTCTAACAACCACATAGTCAACTTCTTTGAAGACTTCTCCTAGCTGCTTTTTCTGGGGGTATTAGTGCACTGTAGAACTCTCTTACACAGTTTGGAATATACGGACCACGGGGTTTGGTGAAGATTTGGAATTTGTAATGCCTCAAGCACTCTATTATCTCTGGGTACTTGTCAATAACCCTATCTATGGACAAATGCTTTTCCTTAAGAATCATTCTCAGCCCCTCAGCTTTTAATCTGTTCATTGACTTGGGCGAAGGACCCTGTACTGGAGGTGCCAGCACTATAGCCTGCTCTGGAACTGGAGGAGTATGAGTGGTAGGCTGAGAATTCCTGATCCTGGATGGATCATTCAGCATCTTAGTTCGCCGCTCAGCCCTCTATGTTATTGACAGATCATTCTCATCAGAACCCACACCTTCACTTTCAGATTGGTTAGGGTCATTTTTTATAAAATCCATCACTGTCAATGCTTGCATCTAATAACTCAAGGGTCTTGTCTTTGCCATTACCTTTCCCACCAGTTGTGGATAGTTTAGCAGCCTTGCTTCTGGATGCCGCTGCATCCTCATTGATTGTAATCCCTTTTGTTTCCCCTTGGGTTGACCTGCTCCTTTCTGCAACTTTAGATCTAGCCATTTCTGCAAAGAATTGGGAAGAAGTTAATACAACTAAATCAAATTCATAGTGACAATTGCAGAAAAACTCGCCAAATAGATCGGCGAATCGCCAAGTTGCTTTGGCGAGCTAGGCTGAGGTCGCCGATAAGAGTTGGCTCAAAATTTTAAACAAGTCAGTGATGGGAAAATCCTTTCGGCGAGTCGCCAACCTCTTTCGGTGAGCAAGGTTTTATCCACTGAAAGATATAGTGCAACAAAGGTTCAGGACTGCAGACAAAGGGAGATCAAGAAGACTTTTGGCGAGTTGTTGAATGCTTTTGGCCATCAAAGACTTCTCGCTGAAAGTTACAGAACCCACATCTCAAGTAGCATGAAATTAAAGACGAGATGGGGTCATTAGGCAAACTGCCGAGTGGTTAGGCAAGCTCGACCCAGCTCGCCAAATGACCCAACGTTCCTACTTTCGACCCAAATTCCCAGATTCAACCCCGCAACCACCGGAAAAAAAAATTAAGGCATGCACCAGTACAATTAAGCTTAGACCCATAACACTCAATAGTGATAAACACCACGCACACACAACCCTACAAGATTCAATTGCCTCACAAAAATTTACAGCACCTCCAGTTATTGTAGGAGTTCAAATGACGGCCTTCGTCGGGATCGCCGACATGGTCGGCGATTCGCCAATAATTTTTTGAGTTCACCGAGTTTTACAGACTCTAATGTAAATTGGTCTTAAGTCTGATATGCTCAAATTACACCTCCTTACAGAAGTATAAGCGATCGTTATCAAGTAAAGAACCCAACGTGTAGGTTGGGGTCGATCCCACGAGGAAAATGGTTTAGACTTTACTTTAACCAACAATTATATCCAATTAGTCAAATTATTTCCAGAAACAGGTAATTAAAGTGGGGTGGTGTTTGTGCAAAACAAATAGTAAGAACTTAATAAGTAATCAGTAATCAAACTCAACTTTGGTTGTTATCCAGATAAGAGAAATAACTAGGGTATATGTGTTCCCAACAACCTCATAACGCAGTAATCCTAGTAAACGCAATCATTTCCTAGTGTATTACATGCAAAGTGATAAGTTAGGTATCTCTAAATCCTTGGTCCGGCATCTAGAGAACTTCACCCCGCACCTTGGTCCGGCTACGTGTGTATAATTTACTAACCCTTACCTTTACCTCATATTAGACATCATAATCGATGTTTGGCTTAGTTATTACTTCGCACCAATCGACACTAGCCTATTAGATAGTATCACACTAAATCTATGTTGATAATTCTTTTCTTGTTAATTACCTCCTTGGTCCGGCAAGTAGCAACAAGGCAA
>NW_006238950.1:1682123-1682734 GCF_000226075.1 Solanum tuberosum | reverse complement strand
TCAAGTTTATCATGCAATTTCATCTAACAATTACCCAAGGTCAAGACCCAACTCCCGACTCTCTATATTAAATTTATGAATCGAAATTCTAAGTGAAAGGAAAGCCTATTAACTTACAAGCAACAAGGAGTGGGGTGATTGCGTGATGATACTATGCTTAGCAAGACCAATGAGTCACCTTTTCGTTACTGACCAAACATCGGACTCTTTGTGTGAGATTATGGGATGGGTCGTATTTAGAATGGAAGATATGTTGGGGAATTATGGAAGGAATGATATGATGGGGGAGTTATGGGGTGATTTGGGAGGTTAGGGAACATTAGAGATGGTTGTGGGAGTAATGGAGGGAATGGGAATGGTTTAAAACAGAAGGGTTTTTTAAATGGGGGAATCCGTGTCGGGTCAGCAAGCCTGAAGTATGGACTCAAGAGACCCCGTCTACGGTCCGTGAGTCAATCTACGGTCCGTAGATCGGGACCGTAGATCACTCATACACTTGAAACTTCAGAAAAATTTAGCAACTTACCTGGGATCTACGGAGCCCATCGACGGTCCGTAAGTCAAGTCTACGGTTCGTGAGTCAATCTATGGTCCGTAGATCGGGACCGTAG
>NW_006238950.1:1681911-1682023 GCF_000226075.1 Solanum tuberosum | reverse complement strand
TGTAGTTAAAACTAAATCTAAAAGCCAGTTTCCCCGGTAGCGGTGCCAAAATTTGATACGTTCAAATTACACCTCCTTACAGAAGTATAAGCGATCGTTATCAATTAAAGAA
>NW_006238950.1:1660475-1680652 GCF_000226075.1 Solanum tuberosum | reverse complement strand
GTGGTTCCACACTTGGTCAGATTTCCCTGATTTGTCCTCAATACCATGCCTGCTGATCTACGGTCATAACCTACGGACCGTGAATGGATCTACGGTCCGTAGATCACCTCCGTGGATGCCCTTTTTCTGCAATTCCTTCAGCTGTCTCTAAACTTCCGCGCCTGAACACCTTTCCTGCAAAACATGATAAAAATACATAAAAACCAATACAAAAAGGCCCTAGACACACACAACTTGTAAGTGAAATGTATTAGAAATACCGTAAACTCACGGTATATCAGAGTCCAACGACGGTCTAGTTCAGGGTCGCCGACCCTTCGGTGATTCGCGAAATGGACCTATAGCTTGCCAATCTACACTTGTCGATCACTCTTCCCATTTCAACCTGCAAAATCAACACACCATTATTTCTATAATAAAGCAAAGCTTTTAAGACCTTGGGTTGCCTCCCAAGAAGCGCCTTAGTTAACATCGTGGCACGACTTCTCCGCTCAGTTTTGATTTGTGTAGAAGATATGGGACATCACATGACTTATTTTAGTCTCCAATCGCTGGACAGATAGGAATTGGGAGGTAGATATCTCATTTAGTAGCATGACATTCTCCCTTATCTCATTTAACATCCTGACGTGATCTTCGACTTTGTTGAGAATGAGTGAGAGCATCTCCTCTAATTGTCCATCATTGCTTGCATTGGGTTTCATACGCTCGTGAGATGGAACGTACCGGTCTTTTCTTTTATCCGGTGCTTCCAATTCCATAATCTTCTTGGTCACTGAATCTAATTAAGTCAACAGCGTGGCCAGAGTATGGTCTTTCTCAACCTTCTTGTTAGTCATTGCCATGTGATCAAGGAGTTGGGTAGCTAATGCAAAGGGTAGTCGTGAGAGTCCCCCAGGAAATATTTGATCTGCCATTCTTTTATTCTCCTGACCGAGACTTTTGTAGAAGCAGTCCAGCAACACGCTTTCTGAGATTCCATAAGTTGGACATTTCAGGAAGAGTGCCTTGAATCTCAACCACAATTCATAGATGGACTCTACCTCGACTTGTCTAAAACTCAGGATTTTATCCCTGAGAAACACCATCCTTAAAAGAGAGGGATTTAGTTGTTCACCATTGCCACCAGTCATAATCTAGATTCCTACTAAAAATTGCAACACAACGAAAAACAAAACTAAAAATCAAGTAAGTAAGGCTACAACTAAGAAGAACAAAAATTTTACTAATCTAAGAATTCTCAAGTAACACCACTCCCCAGTGGCAGCACCATTTTGATGTTTGCGTAATCAAGACACAACTTCCAATGCAAGTGTCTACGATCGTACAATAGTAAAGTAAGCCAACCAAGGGTTGGGGTCGAATCCCAAGGGAATCATTTTGAGAATTAATAGAAAAATAAAATTAAGTTCTAATTAGTCGTAGCTAAAAACATGGTAAATCAAAGGGGTGACGCAAGCGTCAAGTATCAAATGGGGATTTTTCACAAGTAAATAAAAATAGCAAAAATACAAAGGGTGCTAATCAAGGAGACGGGATTCTTGGGATGTGATAGAAATACGGGATAAACTACACTATTGGGTACATGCTTTTGATATTAAATCCGTTGAATATTTGTGACTAGGCTAGACTATAGTGGGGGTAAATTCTCTCTCGAGCAACTTACCTCGAATCAACTCGGTTTTTCTCGAACACCGAGTTGCCGCATGAAGAACAACCTCCGCCTTAGCCCAGTCACTCTCTTGAGCTGAGTGTGTGGGAGAAGGACTAGGGTTCACTCTCTTGAACTGAATCTCATGTCGACCCACTCCCACCGGCCATCAATTTAGTAGTCTTAGTTTTAGGACCTCTCTCTCGAGCAAGCCGAAAACACAAAGGTGAAATCGTATTTGTAACTACAATTTCATTAAGTTCCAACACAACTACTAAACGATATCACATCTAAACAACAAATAAATCATTAACAAGCAAGACCCAATAATTAATCTAACCATATTCACAAAATCACACCCCAAGAATTGGGTTTTAGCTAGACATGTAAAAGAGAGAGAAATTTATACCAAAATGAGTTTGCATTAAAATGAGTATGAAGATTTAAGTCTCAAAACAAGCCAAGAGTGAAGAATCCACAAGACCCAAGCCCAAAATCTTGGAGTTGAAACCGTTTGAATCTTCAAGTTCAAAACCCTTTCCAAACTTAGAACTCAAAAATAAAAGTAAAGTCTGAAAAATTATTGTTCAAAGCTAAAAATTCCTTTTTTAATCTACAACTCTCAACGAGTATTTATAGTTTTCAAAAATTTGTGTTGTGAAGGATCACTCGGCGAAGTTAGTCGGGATCACCGATCAACTCGGCGATCCGCCATTTGGTATGTTTCATCACCGTCTTTCTCTACCCTTCATCATCGGCGTGTTTTGGATCATTGGGCGACATAGAACTGCTTCGCAGAACTCTCGACGATACACCGACTACTCCTTTTCACCACCAATTTGATCATTTCCTTCAGAGCTCAGTACATTGGAACTAAAGGCGAGGATAAGACCTATTGGTGACTCGCCGAATGGGTTCGGCGATTCTGAGATCTTCATTTCTTCGTTCTTTCAGCTGCCTTTGTTTCTTTTTGCTAAGTAGTGTCCATACTTTCCCTCAAACTCCAAATACCTGAAAATTAAGGATTTTCATCAAATATTGAGACAAAATATGCATTTGAGGACACTAATTCTATCAAAATATAGACCTAAATGAGTCCAATTTGAGGACTCATCACTTCCCAAGTAGCCTCTTCAACAAATTGGTTCCTCCAAAGGACTTTGACTGATGCTACCTCTTTTGTTCTCAACTTGTGAACTTAGCGATATAAAATTTGAACCGGAATCTCTTTATAAGATAAACTATCCTTGATACCAATATTTTCAGTTGGTATGATCAATGAAGGATTTCCCATGCACTTCTTCAACATGGAGATGTGAAACACCGGATGAACCACGGCTAACTCTTGTGGTAGCTCCAACTCATAAGCTACATTGCCAATCCTCTTGGATATTCGATACGGTCCAATATACCGGGGACTAAGTTTCCCCTTGTTACCAAGCCTCATAATACCCTTCATGGGTGAAACTTTTAGATATACCCAATCATCTACTTCAAACTCTAACTCTTTTCTCCTAACATCAGAGTAGGATTTCTGACGACTTTTTGCCATTTTCAACCTCTCTTGAATCACTTTCACCTTCTCCATAGCTTGATGAACTAAATATGGTCCTATCAACCCTGCTTCAGCAAATTCAAACCATCCAATAGGAGATCTGCACCTTCTCCCATAAAAGAGCTTCATATAGAGCCATCTGGATGTTAGAGTGGTAACTATTATTGTATGTAAATTCAATAAGAGGTAGGTGATCATCCCAATTACCTTTGAAATCAATCACGCAAGCCCTTAACATATCCTCTAAGGTATGAATAGTGCGCTCTGCTTGACCATCTGTCTAAGGATGAAAAACAGTACTCAAGTTCACCTTTGAACCCAAGCCTTTCTGGAATGACTTCCAAAACTGTGCAGTAAATTGAGCACCTCTATCTGATATAATCGAAACATTGACTCCATGAACTCTTACCACCTCCTGAATATACAACCTGGCATAATCTTCTGCTAATGGGTAGTCTTTGCCGGCAAAAAGTGGGCTGATTTTGTCATTCTATCAACAATCACCCAAATGGAGTCATGCTGCCTACGAGACCTTGGCAAGCCTGTGATGAAATCCATATTGATCATCTTCCACTTCCATTCCAGAAGTTCTATATTCTGAGCCAAACCACTGGTCTTTTGGTGCTCTACTTTAACTTGTTGGCAATTTGGGCACTTAGCAACAAATTCTGCAATGCCCTTCTTCATACTATTCCACCAATACACCTCTCTCAAATCACGATACATCTCTGTGGAACCCAGATGAATGGAATATCTAGAGCTATGAGCCTCTTCCATGATCTTCTCTTGGAGTCCATCCACCATTGGTACACACAACCTATGTTGATATCTCAATACTTTATGTCCCCCTTGTTCAAAAGAAAATAGTTTTTGCTTATGAACATTTGCTTTCAATTCAAGCAAAATAGGATATTGGTCTTGCTTTTCATTCACTTCTGACATTAATGATGATTCAGCCCCATTCATCACCACTACTCATCTTTCTGTGGAATTCATTAGTCGGACTCCTAAGCGTGCAGGTCTATGCACATCTTTCGCTAACTCTTTTTTTTTTCCTCAACATGGGCGGTACTATCCATAGGCAACCTGCTTAAAGCATTAGCAACAACATTAGCCTTACCTGGGTGATAAAGGATACTCATGTCATAATCCTTGAGTAATTCCAACCACCTCCTTTGTCTGAGATTAAACTATTTCTGAGTGAACACATACTAAAGGATCTTGTGATCAGTGAATACATCTACATGAACACCATATAAAAAATGACGTCATATCTTCAAAGCAAATACTACAGCAGCCAACTCTAAGTCATAGGTTGGGTAATTATTCTCATGGATTTTCAACTGTCTGGAGGCATAAGCTATAACTTTGCCATTCTGCATTAGCACACAACCTAAATCAACTCTAGACACATCACAATATACAACAAAGCCTTGCGTACCTTCTGGTAAGGTCAACACAGGGGCGGTAGTAAACCTCTTTTTCAATTCCTGAAAGCTTTTCTCACAAGCTTCAGACCATTGAAACTTCACTATTTTCTGAGTTAACTTGGTCAAAGGGGATGAAATAGATGAGAACCCCTCTGCGAACCTTCTATAATAGCCATCCAAACCCAAGAAACTCCTAATATCAGTTGGAGATATGGGTTTAGTCCAACTCTACACTGCCTTTATCTTTTGGGTATCAACTCTAATTCCATCACCGGAAACTATGTGGCCCCAAGAACGCCACGGGCTCAAGCCAAAACTCACATTTAGAGAACTTAGCATATAACTCCTTATCTTTCAAAGTCCGACGAACTATTCTGAGATGGCTAGCATGATCTTCTTCATTCCTTGAATAGATTAGTATGTCATCAATGAAGACAATAACAAACATATCTAAATAAGGTTTGAAAACTCTATTCATAAGGTCCATGAATGCTACAGGTGCATTGGTCAAATCGAACGACATGACCAAAAACTCATAATGACCATAACGGGTCCTGAATATTATCTTGGGAATATCACATTCCTTACTTTCAACTGGTGGTAACCTGATCTGAGGTCTATTTTCGAAAAACATGAAGCACCCTGAAGTTGATCGAAAATATCATCAATTCGCGGTAAGAGGATACTTGTTCTTGATGGTAACACTGTTCAATTGGCGATAATCTATACACATCCTAAGGGAACCATCTTTCTTCTCACAAATAAGACCGGAGCACCCCAAGGTGAGACACTTGGTCGAATAAAACCTTTCTCTAAAAAATCTTTCAACTGCTCTTTTAACTCTTTCAACTCTGTTGGTGCCATTCTATATGGAGGAATAGAGATAGGACGAGTATCTGAAAGAACATCTATACCGAAATCTATCTCTCTCTCAGGAGGGAATCCGGGTAGATCATCTGGAAAAACTTCTGGAAACTCTTTTACTATAGGAACTGACTGAATAAGAGGTATCTCAACACTAGAGTCATTAGCTCGGACTAAGTGATAGACACACCCCTTGGAAACTAACTTTCTTTCCTTAAGGTATGAAATGAAACGACCCTTAGGCACTGCTGAACTACTTTTCCACTCTAAGACTGGCTCATTAGGAATTTGGAACTTGACAACTCGAGTTCTATAATCAATAGAGGCATAACAGGCATGAAGTCAGTCCATACCTAGAATGACATCAAAATCTACCATATCTAACTCAATTAAATCAGCCATGGTGTCTTTGTGATTAATGGAAATGACACAATCACGATAAACTCGCTCAACTAGAATAGATTCCCCAACAGGTGTAGAAACACAAAAGGGTTCACAGAGTTTCTCAAGAATAACATCAAACTTATTTGCAACATAAGGGGTTACAAAAGATAAACTTGCTCCTGGGTCTAGCAAAGCATAAACATCAAAAGTAAAGACTTTGATCATACCAGTGATAACATCTAGAGAGTTCTCTTTCTCATGACGACTAGTGTTCGCATACAGGCGATTTTCTCCTCCTCTAGTACCAGAAGTAGCTCCTCTAGGTGCAGCCCTGTCTGATGGGGCAACTGATGAATATTGGGATTTACTGCCCTGACTTTCACTACCTTGCATGTTCTTAGGACACTCTTTCATGAAGTGACCCTCTTGCCCACACTTGAAACAACCTGATTGGCCATCACAACACTTACCTAGGTGGATTCTACCACACCTAGCACATGCAGGAACCCAGTTACCTCCTTGTGCCACACTACCTTGAGACTGTGCAGGTCTAGCTCTGAAGTTTTGTGAATTCTGACCATTATACTCACCTTTGTTTCTAGGTATATGTGCACTAGCAGATGATGGAGCAGGTCCCTTTTGCTTCTGCTGCAAGGACGAACGGTTCACATTACCTTTCTGCTGCCCAGACTCATTCCCTGTCTTAACTTTCTTATTTCTTAATTCCTCCCTATCCCTTAGCTTCTCTTCCTCAACCTGTTGCACATAGACCATCAACCTTGATATGTACATATCCCTGATTAGTATCGCAGCCCTACCTTCCTTGCTCGATAGACGAGACAGCCCAGTAACAACCAAGCTCATTCTACTCCTCATGTCCGCAACCATCTCCGGAGCATAACAGGATAGTTGGGTGAACTTCAACCCATACTCATGCACACTAAAGGAATCCTGCTTAAGAGTAAGAAATTCCCGTACCTTAGCCTCTTTCAGTTCTCTGGGAAAGAAACGCCTAAAGAAAGCCTCCTCAAAACATGCCCAACTCGCAAGCGGTGCATCATCAGCTCTACCTCCTTCCCACTGGTCAAACCAAGTCCTAACAACATTCTTCATTTGATATGTAGTCAGTTCAACTCGCTCAGTATCGGCAACATGCATAACATCAAATACCTTATTCAGCTCTTCAATAAAGTTCTATGGATCCTCAGTAGTGCTCGAACCAGTGAAGCTTGGAGGGTTCATCCTCAAGAAGGGGACTCTAAATTCAGCATGAGACACTTGCTCACCGAAAGAGTCGATCGAAGCTTAAGGAGCTTTAGGTTCTACATTGTCGTTGACATTAATGGATTTCTTCTTGGAGGCATGTTTTTAAAACACATAGAACAATGGTTAGAAGGAAGACCCTTATAGATTTCAACTCTATCACACGACTTTAGAGTAATGAAAGAAGTGAAGCTTCTTAATCGTCTCGTAGTCTCCTATTCATAAATGTGGCTGTTGACACCCAATTTTAGCTCTTCATGTTTAATTAATTAAGCTTCCATAAATAATAATAAGAATATATATATATATATAAAAACTTTTGTAGGAGTATGAAAATATTTAAAAAAAACATTTTCATTTTTGGCAGGTTTGTTTCAGAAATATTGATCTTATAAAGAAAAATATATATAAATTTGTATATAAATATTACTACAAAAAATATAAATATTACTACTTACTTTCTCATTTTCAAATTTACGTCAAATAAATTTCATTCTGAAGGGTTGACTTGATTTTTTTAGCTAAATATAATTCTTGTTGTTGCAAATAAATATTTTTCGTACATTACTCAAAATTAGGAAGCTTAATAAATTAATGAGTTAATAATTCATACCAATTTTATTTTAAGAATGACCCATATTGTCAAATAAGCTAATCTTGCAAAGTAATTATTCTCAATTTAATTAATTATGGTTATTTAATAAAGAAAGGGGTTATAATTTAAATGATTTAATTTGAGGAAAAACTTGGAAATCCAAGTCTCCTAAATTCATCCAATCAGCGTCTACCATGTAGGCGGTACATGGATTGTATTTGTCACCCCCCAAGGCTACTCCCTTGACGTAAACACGGGACCTAGGATCACGAGTGACCCCAAGCTAACCCTGAACTGGCATATCATAAACATACTTAAACAATTGAACAAAAGATACTATGCGGAAGCTTAAAACATGAGATAAACTGAAATGATGGGGAAATACCCAATCTAAGTCGGAATATATAAATATTGGGCAAGAGTTTAAGATACTGAACTATAACTCAAATACCAAAGCTGAATTTGTCTATGTCTGAAATAAACCTCTAACTGACTAGAGATGCTGGGACATGCCCCCAGCTAACTCTAGCAAAACTGAAGCTAAAATGAAAGACTGAATGTAAAAGAACATGTTTATCGTCCTCGAAGAATGATGACTCACCATTGATAATGCTGAATACGAATCGGGAAACGATCTACATTGATCTGAATGCTAAGGCCTTGAACCTATATCATGAAAAGATGTAGCGCAAAGTATGCGTCAGTACTTGAAAGGTACTGAGCATGCAGGATAGGATAAAGATGAACAAATATATAACTGAACAAAGCATGCTGAGTAATGATATAACTGAATATGAATGTAAATATTGTAATATACTGAATATGAACTACATTGAATGCAATGACCAAGTACATAACATGCTGAAACTGAATACTGAAATATAACTGGAAAACTGGTCAATGCACTAGAATCTAACTGTGTGAGCTATTATTAACCGACATAAAACCACATGAGCTAAATGTGGAGTCTGATGTATACGCCTCATCGAGATGAACCAATATACCTTGCCAAGGGTATAGAGACATGCTAGCGTGATCACTAAAACTGATGCCCATAGAGGGGACTTATAAACCTACGGGGACACGTAGTTCAGGGACTATGAGGGTGACTGACCCTAGTCCAACTCGGTCTAAGCCTACTCCTAACTGGAAATGTGTACAATACAATATAACTGAAATATACTATATAGCTCAATATTCTGACATTCTAACTGAAAATGCAACATTAAGGTACTGATAATGAAACATTTGAAAACTGAGGCATGTATATCTATTTATCTGTCCTAACTGGTGTAATTCATGAACTAAACGAATCTACACAACTAGGGTTCTGAGTTTCATGCAAGGAACTAAGCAATAGTGTTACAAAAAAATGATAATTTGATTTGGAATACTCTAACAGCTAAATCACAACAATTATTTGAAGTTCTAGAAACCCTAGGTATAAGCAATATTTAGGGAATCAAGATTCTGACTAAAATCTAGGGACCCAATGGGTGAAAGGAACCCACTACTGAAATCCCACATACCTGGTGACGAATTCCACGGAGAAATCTTTTGATTTTGGGGGTGGAACGGAAGAAAACCTGTTGCATTCTTGGAGAGGGTTTGATCGAATTGACTAGGGTAAGTTCTGATTTAGTTACTAGACTAAAACTAACCAAACCGATGTAGTTTAAGAGTTAAACGACGTAGTTTAGGTGTCCAACGCATAGGGGAAAAAACCAAACGACCCTTGACTTAAAATTTGACAGGGCCTGGTCAGCCGTCGTTTGGCTTCAGAGGATGGGTTTTGGGGGATCTGAACCATGGACCGTGGTCCCACCTACGGTCCATAGGTCCTGGCGTGATTCTGGACTTAGCTGAATTTTCTGGGGTTCTGGGGAGGGGGTTGCAGGTGGCCAACCACGGACCCCACCGACGGTCTGTGGGTCACCCTACGGTTCGTAGGTGGTCTCCGTTGGTGGTGCCTGGAACTTTTGAAAATCTGCATTTTGGTATTTCTAGCATACGGGGTGTTACAGTGTTTCTTCAACTTTAATCTCAATTCTCTATTTTTGTAACACTTGAAAATGGGAAAAGGGAAGAACTTCATGTTTTGGCTATAGATCGTGTCCCCTGAGACAAATCTATGGTTCGTATGACACTCATAGAAATGAGGTTGAGATTTGGGAATTCAAGTTTCTGAAATTTGACCTACGAGTGATCAGGACAGGTCGTCATTTGGACTACGGGTCGTAGATGACTTTTGGAAAAGGGTCCCAGACTTAGTGAAATTTCAGACTTGATTTTGGGTTCTACGGATCGTAGAAAAGGCTTGTGGGAAGTAAGGTGAATTTTGGATATATGAAGTTGGTTCTACAGTTGAACAGTACAGGAGTAGGAAGTTCTACGTACCGTAGGTCCAAACCATAGAAGCCATCTGACAATTATTTCTTAAGGGTATTTGGGTCTTTTCCTATGCATTTAATGCTTATATTATTCCATTTTGACCCTATTTAATTTCTATAACTACTCTTCAACACCTAAAATTACCCCAACTCTCTCATTCACTCAAATCCCCAAATTCCATCCACATTCATTCTCCCAATTTTGTCTCTCAAGTTCAAGAAGAAGACTAGGGTTTCAATCTTCAAGTCTCTTATTCCTCAATTTCGTTTGGACTTTGTTTATAGTGTTTTATCAATAATTTCCATTCACCCATTAAGCCCCAAAGATTTCTCAATTCTCCAAGGTCAATATGTCATCCCCGGAGGCTACCCCCTAGACGTAACACGTGACCTAGGATCACAAGTAATCCCAAGCTAACCCTAAGTATGTCATATAACAAGCATATTGAATATAACTAAGAAAGCGGAAGAACAACTATAAAGTGAGTCACAACTAAAAGAAACTCAAGTGAGAATATAACTAAATGTCAAAGGGGAAACAATCCAAAACAACTAAATACTGACTATATGTCTGAAAGCCTCTACTACTGATGAGCTATTGGGACAAGTCCCCAACCAACTCTAAAAACACTGAAAATAAACTAACTAAACGAAGCATAAAGAAACATCCTCGAACTATGAGGACTCACCACTGAAGCTGCTAAGTATAGGATGAAAATAGAACTAAGCGTGGGCAGGATGTTGAGTGCCTGAACCTACATCATAAAATGATGTAGCGCAAAGTATATGTCAGTACATGGAATGTACTGAGCATGCAATATATAGATATTAAGCTGAACAATGATATAATAATGAGCATGGAAATAGACTGTACTGAAGTGTAACTGAAAGGCTAAGCTAAATGCAATGACCAAGTACTAATCATGTAGCTAATATGTTGAACTAAATACTGAAATGAATCATGATAACATGGTTAATGCAATGAAAGTATGAATGTGGGAGATACTATTAACCGACATAAACCGCGTGAGCTAAACATGGATTTTGATGTATACGCCCCATCGAGAGGACCCAATATATCTTGACAGGGGTATAGAGGCATGATTGAGGCGTGATCACTAAAACTGGTGCCCACATAGTTCTGGGACTGTGAGGGTACACTGAATCCTAGTCTAACTAGGTGCTAAGTCTATTCCCAACTGAATGAAAAGCTAGAATGCATTGAAGTACTAAGTAGCTCAAAATACTGACATGTTATTTGGTAATGCAACATATATATACCGAAGATATGGCATTCAAATTTTGAAGCATGATTTTCTGTCTGATTTTCCTAGCAAGTATAATTCATGAAGTATGATAAATTTACACAAGTTAGGGTTCTGAGTTCTATGCATGGACTGTTCCCTTATTTGGGGTGTGACCAAAAAAATTAATTTTCCTTGCATGGAGAATAAAATAACTATTTAGAAAATTCATAATTATATGATTATAATTGGAAAAATAATAAAAGAATATATTTTTGTATGATTAAAAAAGGAAATGTATTGAAATATTATCCTATTAGACTAGATGTTATTTAAGAGTCTAAATTGGTGATTGCATTACAAATTGATCATTTTAGCCTTAGATGGTTACTTCAAATGGCTAAGTAAGAAAATTATTGAGGATACTAACACTTTCCTCTATAAATTATTAATAAATATTTTTTTAATATAAGAAAGTCATATTTGTATATTTATGAATGGTAAAATATTAAAAGCATATCATGTTGGAATGATTAAAAAGGTAAAAGTATTAAAACATTGTCCTATTGGACTAGATATTGTTTAAGAGTCTAAAATGGTAATGTCATTACCAATTGATCATTTTAGTCTTAGATGATTATTTCAAATGTCTAAAAAGGAAAATTATTCGGTATAATAACACTTTGCTCTCTCAATTATAAATAAAATTTAATTTTTATTATTGTAATATAGAAAAGTCATAATTATATGATTATGCATTATAAAATATTAAAATCATACAATATTTGTGTAGTTAAAATTGCTAAAAATATTAAAATAATGTCAAATTTGACTAGATACTATTTAGGAGTCTAAAATGATAGTGTCTTTATTGATTGATCATTAGTCTCAGATGATTACTTAAAATACCTAAATAAGAAAATTATTTGGAGAAATTACACTCAGATCTCTCAATTATTAATACATTTTGATTTTAGTCCTTTTATTGTATGAACTAGCATGTTTAACCAGTGATTTTTAAAATTATGTCTTTAATCCTCTTATATAGAAAATGTGTTATATTTGGGCTCTTCTTAAAACTAATTACCCTAAAATATGTAGTATCATTACAAGCTTCACATCATGGGTAATTAAGAGATGGACCAATTATTAATTGTTGAGTAAAAAAAAAACATTTGAAATATTTGAAGCATTAATGTGTTTAGTCAAATAACACATGAACTAAAATAAAAATTCATTGATAATTAATAGACTAGAAGAACTCTTGACTTCACACAATCATAATATTTGAGATATCCTCTGACAATCCCAAAAACATTAGTGCACCGACTATATGTAACTTATAATATTCTAGAGGTGTATGTACTTGGCAAATTTGGACAATATTTTTCTGAACAAACATATTTTTTTATATTAAATTAATTTAATTTCAATGGCACCTCTTATTTATCACAAATGAATTATTTTAAGTTTCTGAATTCTCGACTCAAATATCATGACTTACTTCAATCAGTACAATAGTGTTAACCTTTAATTAAAAAGTTATAGAAACATATTTTAGAACAGATTTTCACGAGAAAAGTTTCTACCAAATGTTATTGTGCCACAAGTTAATTATTTGCACTTTCTAACTCCAAAAATAATCATGGAATATAAATTTTAATATTTTAACCTTTTTAAAGAAAAAATATAATATTTTTATTGGAATCAGATTATGATAATTAGTTTATTCAATAATTTAACTAAACTGTCTCAATAAACTTAAAATTTCTTGATGGGCTCTAGTAACAATTCTTGTTAGGCATCTACAAAAGCCACAAACTTTTTTATATTTTATGTATTCTACTCCTAAAGAGAGTAACTTTTATATTTGAGTGTCAAAAATGAATAGAAAGAGGCTTAAGAATACTAGGCACCGTAGTGAAAATGTAAGAAATTCCCTTTTAGACAAAAGAGCAACAAGTTTATTTAAGAAAGCAGAAGAGTTTTCTATTTTATGTGATGTAGTTATTTCTATAATTATTTTTAGCCCAGGAAAAATTTAGCCCATTGTTTGAAAATCTACAGATCTGGCTAAGGAGGTATTAGTGAGGTATTCAAAGTTTTCTTTGGAAGAAAGAATTAAAAAGTTAATGAAACATGAAATATATCTTTCCAACATAGTGAATGAGAAAGAAGAAAAAATTAGGAAAATAGAAAAATTGAATGAGGAGAAGGAAATGTAAATCCTCTTCAATCAACTTGTGGAAGGAAAGAATATCGCTAAACTTACTGCTAGTGAAATTCAAGGTTTATTAAATTTGTCTAATACTAAGATAGCTAAACTTCATGAGAGAAAGGAAAAAATCAATCAACAGCATCAGTCTTCTCAACCTCAAAATTCTCTCTCAAACTCCAAGTTCGCAAACAAAAATTTTACCCCATTACCAAATTCAATGGATGATTTGATCAATGGCATGTGGTTTGTTGAGACTATGGCTACAAACAACAATTATTTTAACTTAGGGGATGGAAACAATATCGAGTCTACACCAATTGAAGGTGATGGCATCAGTGGTGGAGATAATGAACAATCCAAGGACCTCGATTGATAGTGTAATGCTTATATTGTTCTATCATTATTTTTTTATGTTGGTTTTTTAAATAGTTATTTTTGATTTATTTCATTTTCAAATCCATTTTGTGATATTGTATTTTCATTTCAGTTATTTATAAAGGTTCTATTTTTGTTGGAAAAGTGAACATATTCTTTTAGCAATATGTTTGTATTTGATATAGGATGCATTTCATTTGAATGCTTATGCCTCAAAATTCTTACTCCACATTTAAATGTCTATGAATCACCATTTTAAAAGACCTCGATATTTATCACTATCGAAAATAATTATTCAGATCTAAAAGATCATAATTCTTCTTATTCTTTAACTATTTTCTATTCTCCCCCTTTTTCTCTTCTTCTCTAAACCTTCTCTATTCTTATTTTTCATCTCCTACATATCCTCTACCACTTCATATTTTGAAAATAATTTTGGGTTTGAAGTCATTGGTAAGCGTTGCGAAATCTAAATTGTTATAACATAGTTTTATTCAAGATGATAAGATTTTGATAGAGATAGTAGATTTAAATTACTTAATTGAGTTTTAATGGTTATTCATCAAATGAAATTGTATATGGTTGAAGTTCTGGTGATACATGGTGTTTCAAAGAAAATAAAAAGTTGTTAGTAGTCTCACAATGAAGACTTGGCGATCATTCTAGTCTTTAAGCAATTCCAAGCAATTGTTAGTTACTTGTTGAATTTGATACTTTCAATTATGGAATCGTATATTTTGTCACTAGTGTTTAATGATTATACAGAGTATATATATTCAATTATAGTTTGAACATAAGTTGTGAATTCATTATATAATCAATGTATTCATAATTTCATCTTTTTCCATTTTTTAGTTGTTGGTAAATATGTATAGATTTGATTCTAGGATCTTTTTATGGTATAGGACTAACTGTGGTGGAAAAAGGAGGAATGATAGTAATGAGAGGTGAAGAGGAAAGGGTGTCTTTACTAGATTTCAATAAATCTAATTTATGCTGAAATTTAAAAGATATAGTGAATAAGAGGTCTAAAGAATTACTTGGGAGGGGATCGGATAAAAAAATGTCTTTAGGCTAATATTATTTTATAACTATACTATTGTAAATCCATTGTGTTAACCACAAATAACAAGGTAAAGTCTAATGATGTGGATCTAGCAACTCATCCCAATAACTCCAACTGATAGCCTTAATGTTCAAAGACTTCTCGCCAAACACGAGTACTGAGAATAGAATTTGCAAATGAAAGGTGTAAAATGAATAGAGTGAGAAAGGGAAGCACCTGCAATCATCCATATTATTAGGATAGAATGAAATGGAAACATATGTACTCATTTGTATTATCGATCTATCCTAAACTAAAATGATATCATGATCCAAAATCGGGCCATGATGACGGCTATCATAAACCCCCACAACCCAAGCCAAAATCCAAACTACCAGTGATAAGCTAAAAACTTAAAGTAAGACTACGCAAAAACAAAATAGACAACGAATGGGGCCAGTAGCATACATATGTATACAGAGATGTACAATATACAAAAAGGCAAGAAAGTTATAAAGAAAGAAAACTTAACATAAGAACCAAACCCTGGACCTAGTGTCAATGGTACAAGAGAATCTAAGTATAGAAAGGATGATACACAATGGTTATGTCTAATCAAAATACAACAGAGGGAACATAGTAAATCTTTGGATGCCAAAAGCTCACCATGATTCAACAGTGATGGCCTTGGAAGGTTTGGAATCAGCGTGGCTGACTCATACTAGGATCTGCATCAAAAACAATGTTGAAGTAAAGTATGAGTACCAAATACGAGATACTCAATAGGCATCATAGGTCGACCGAGATAAGATAAAAATTGTATAAATAATAGAGAAACAATATTAACACTATGATTTGGCAGCTAACAAGAAACATATCAGCCACTACTGACAGTGAAGATAATAAAATAATGAGCATAAAACATCCAAAACAAGTAAATCACATTCACACACATAATGCAAGATGATGCAATGTGCTGACAATGCATAAAATTAGATTCTCCACAAAATCCCTCAAGTCGCTCAGAATGATTCCTTAGACTTGACAACTGGTGAAATGCACAAAATATAACATGGGATAGTTCCTCAAGCCACATGGAATACTTCCGCAAGTTGATCAGTAAAAGGGGTAAACCTGGAATAATTCTTTAGGACGCCCAAAAGGCTTCCTCGAGATGATTAGTATAGTAGTAAAACAGTCCATCCTTCAATCAATAACATATAATTTCATTTGTTTAAAACAAACTTCCTTTTTGTCCAAAACTCGAATTAGCATTTTCCCTTAAAATATTCAATCATCAAAGGTAAAATAGTCAATTTTAAAGTAAACATCTCTTTGGTATGAATGCGCTAGCAAATGGTGTAAATCCTTTCAAAATTTCAAATCTTCTCGAGTAAGATATTAGAAAGAAAGAGAAGAAGTCCATGACATCTCATCACAAATATAAAGGACATACAAAAAGATTGATGTTGAACCGCATTGAAACATACATATATAGAAGGTAACATATGATTGGATTCCTGATAAATTTAGCATTGAACAAACAAAAAAAAATCAACTTTATTAAGAAATAGTCAGCGATAAAAAGGAGATTACTGAATTCGGACAAGATACAATACACAAACTTGAAGATCAAAATCAAGAGAATAATATGATGGATATTAAACTATATGTTTTTTGGATCACTTGAATACATATAAACAATTTCTCCAAAAATATACATATAGTATAGTAAAATTCAGATATATCATCATGTAATAGAAAATAAGGGAAATATTATATTTATATGCTTGATTTCATTCTAGTTATAACTTTCTTATTCTAGTAAATACAATTCCCTTCTTGTTTATATTATTTTAAAATTACTTTAACTAATAAATAAGTATAATTTCTTTTTCTTTTATTTCATTTTATCAATTAAAATAGAATACCTACATGCACCTTTTTAACAGATAATACAGATCATATATATAAGATCATAGTAACCCCACCGTTAATTTCATTTCGATAACAACAAAAAAAACATTCTAATATAATAAAAAACATTTGTATTTCTTTATCTTTTTTTTACCTAAAGTAGGATAACCATTTGCTAATAAATAAAAAAATTATTAGGAAAAGATTGTGTTTAAAAGAAATAAAATAATATACTTATTTGGAAAAAAGGACATTTTTGACCCATTATGTAGTAGCAGAGACAATTTTGAACCAAATTATTGACGCCGGAGACATTTTAGATCAAAATATTAAGAGCATTTGATGTACCGTGAGTTTACGGTATTTCTAATACATTTCACTTACAAGTTGTGTGTGTCTAAGGCCTTTTTATATTGGTTTTGATGTGTTTTTATCATGTTTTTGCAGGAAAGATGTTCAGGCGCGGAAGTGTAGAGACCGCTGAAAGAAATGCAGAAGAAAGGCATTCACGGAGGTGATCTACGGACCGTAGGTCCATTCACGGTCCGTAGGTGATGACCGTAGATCAGCTAGGCAAGGCATGGAGGACAAATCAGGGAAATCTTACCAAGAGTCGAACCACAGCGTCCATTCACGATCCTTAGATTGATCTACGGACCGTACTGTTTATCCGTAGAGTAATACTGCGAGGGTTCCAGTACCTGATTTTTGAAGATTCCAAGTGTGGAGCTACGGAAGATGATTGACGGATCGTAGATCGATCTACGGTCCGTGTTGTTGGTCCGTCGTTTGCTTCAGAGAAGCTGAGTTTTGGATGTCTAAATATTTTCTAAGTCCTGAGTGACGGAAGGGACGCAAAAAACCAATATGCTACTGTTCAAATTGAACTTTCAAAGTCCAAAATCCCAATTTTAGTCCCCTTAGGGACTGCTGCTACTGCTGATTTATTAGGTTTTAACCCAATGAAATTAGCTTTCCCTTCGAAACTTGATGGAGGTTGACTCAAAGAGGATCAAATGCAAGGGAGGGGAGTCCCATTGGACTCAAACGGGAAAGTTCACGCAAAGGGAAGAACAGATAAGGATAAATATTGAGTAAGACTAAGACCCAAACTTAACAATATGATACATGAATCAAATTCCAGAGCATATTCCATTTAAACCAGTACTACTTTGCTTCTAAACAAGTAGTGTCCAAGGTGGACAAAAAGGAGAAACGAGACCAGACAAATAAGATCCAAACAAATGAAATAATTCCAAAGGGAAAAATTGAGAGTGTCACGTTTTAACTTAAGTCATATAAGGAAAAGGCATAAGGTGTTGAACAGGGAATTTGCACATATACAAATGCAAGATTTTAAACTCATCAGGATTTAAACAAAACAATGTCACAGTCCAAATGGTTTACGAGAGCTAAATAGAAATTCAAGTATGACAATCTAAACAAACTGCCACAAGCTCTTCAAAACTAACAAATTTGTTGCCCAAGAACACTCAAACAGAGACAATTTCATCAATAAGCATGCTCAAATTACAGACACATAAATGAATAATCCTAGTCTTTGATAAGAACCTACATCTGACAATGGTTTCAACTTAGCAGATAAGAGTTAAGCAATATAATTTCATGCTTAATTGAACAAAATCATTTTTTTAATCCCAAAGCTAATACCTTTTAGATCAACCAACCTTAACCATGAACATGATATGAGAACAATGAAAAAATTTAAGAGGAAACAGAGGAGCAAGGAAATAATTTCTTATATGCTCAACTTTGGATTCTAGAAAATTAAATATCATGAAGCAATCATTTGAAACCTTTGCCAATTTTGTTCAGTTTCACATAATTTAAGGACATTTCTTTATCCTTTTCCGTTAATATAAACAATAGGTTTTTCCTATTGATATATTAATTATATATATAAAAAGAAATAGACTAAATTTTTATCCAACTTTCTCAGGCTAGAGAAAATACAATCTATATAAAGTATATAAAGTTAACGAAAAATGACCAAAAGTATCCTTGAACTATAGAAAAAGGTCTAAAAATATCATTCATTCACCTTTTGGTCTAAAAATATTCTTGTACATCTTTTTGGTCTAAAATATCCTTTCATTTACCTTTTGACTCACTAATACCTTTATGATTAACAACCAAAGTTTCTTTTTTTTTTTTAAATAAAATATTTAAGTGTCATTTTCTTATTGGATAAAATAAAAATTCCACCTCCGTTAAATTTTCTCATAATTTATCCAAATAAAAAAAATTAATCTCTTCAAGACCCCATTTTTTTTTAATTTAAAAAATCTAATATGTTTTATATTTGCTCTAGTTTTTTATTTTTATTTTTTTTGTTTTAGATAATTAATATATTATAGAAAATATTAATAATTTCACAATTATAGCAACATATTATGTTATTCGTAAATCCTAAGCAATATCTATCTTCCTTCTTTGAAATAAATATATAAATTGATAACTTAATTTTTTTGCAATTCGGTGATAACTACTTTTCAAAGAAAAAGTTCCACAAACAATTTTACTTAAAAGATTAACTCATTAAAAAAAGAAAGATGGATGGTCATATCCGTAGGGAAAAGTAAAGTAGGAAAATAGAGAAAAAAATGTGCAATGTATTTATGAATAAGATAATATATTGTTATGATTATGACATTATTAATTTATTTATAAAATATGAATTATCTATATCATATTTAGAATCTTGTTTTAATTAATTAAATCTTAACAATTATTTTTTTCTTATGTCATGAGTCTTCAATCCAAGTAAAAATTTGAGAAAATGGAGAGAATAAATGGAGAGGAGTTGTAAAAATAAATAAATAATAAAAAGCTACAATAAATACAAAAAACTACAAGATTTTTTATAAAAATAATTGGGGTCTTGAAGGGGTATATTGCTTTGGTTTGGATAAATAATGGGAAATAATCTATTTGAGGTGGATTCTTTATATTATACAATAGGAGAATGAGACATAATAAATATTTTTAAAAAATAAAGAATAAAGAGAGGATTGTTAGTTTCAAGTAAGGCTGGCAAACGGACCGGTTTTTATCCGGTCCGGTTCCCGTACCGGTTGAACCGGTAAGGAACCGGTCTTATAGGTACCGGAACCGGTATCGAAACGGAACCCGGATTTTTATCCGGTTGATCCGGTTCGGTAAGAACCGGTTCCGGTCAGATAAAACCGGTTCCGGTCCGGTTCAACGGTCAATTTTTTTTTTTTT
>NW_006238950.1:1609987-1657329 GCF_000226075.1 Solanum tuberosum | reverse complement strand
GGTAACGAAATCCGGTAACGAGGACCGGTTCTGGTAACGAAATCCGGTAACGAGGACCGGTTCTGGTAACGAAATCCGGTAACGAGGACCGGTTCTGGTAACGAAATCCGGTAACGAGGACCGGTTCTGGTAACGAAATCCGGTAACGAGGACCGGTTCTGGTAACGAAATCCGGTAACGAGGACCGGTTCTGGTAACGAAATCCGGTAACGAGGACCGGTTCTGGTAACGAAATCCGGTAACGAGGACCGGTTCTGGTAACGAAATCCGGTAACGAGGACCGGTTCCGGTAAAACCGGTCCTGTTGATCCGGTCCTGTCCGTTTGCCAGCCTTAGTTTCAAGGATATAAGTGAGCCAAAAAGGTGGATGGAAGGGTATTTTTAGACCAAAAGATGGATGAAAGATATTTTTAAACCTTTTCCTATAGTATATGGATATTTTTGGCCTTTTTCTGTAAAGTTAATCATCATTGATCACTCAAAACCAGATACATCTTCCTTTTTCCACAAAGAGTTATTTATATTTCTCATATTTTCAAATATAGTTTGGATATCTAATTATTCTATTATGAATACCACAAAAATAATAAGTCTACAAGTCCTATAAATGAGAAAATCTTGTACACAATTTCAACATGTTCAAACAACTCCATAAAACAACATTTAAGAATAGTCCATATTTAGTTGGCAAATAAACTCCACAACGAGAGTAACATGAAAGTTTAACTAAAATATATACATGTTATATCAAAAGTAATAAAATATGTGTTTCAAATGACCTACTTTAACATTTTAATTTGCTGATTGATTAGTACTAAGATAGCAAAATTTTGATTTGATCTTTTCACGCAGAAAAATAAAAACATATCTTTTAGCTAGTCAAATCTATTAAAAATTGAGAGCTAATATTTTAATGATAACTTAGAAAGAAAACAATCTCTTTGGTCTTCTACAAGTAGATGTAACTGTTAAGTTCTACGACGATGAACTCAACATGATTAGTTATAGTGATCCTACTATTGTGAAAAAATGCTAGACATACTTAACTAGGTGAATTTTTCAAATTAGATCGTCCTACTTTAAAAGCGAAGCCCTTCTTCCAATTCAAGTCAGCAAACTCGTTCCTATATCTGACCAGCACTCACCCCGATCACATATAGACACACATCTAAATCATATGAATGATTATTCTCTCTAATTTTCAAATATTTATTTAGATCATTACCTTTTTCATTAACTTTATTGCAAGATAAAGTAAATTTTCCATATTTGCAACCTATAGAACATTGATATGAACCTATTTACCATCATCTATATTTATTTGGGAAACAAACTTTGCTAAGAGGAGAAAGTGGAAAACTAAATTCAGCTGAGACTGTAAAACCCTCTCTCCCAATAAAAGAAAGAGAGAAATAGACAAAGAGGTCTTTCACGGTCCGGCCATTATATAATCTATATACTTGACGAATTGAGAATCGAAACCCTAAGAAGCCAATTCGTTTTCAGGTCTGGTTCTTCTACCTTTGCGAAGTAATTTCTTTTTATCATTGCTGTATAATTTATTGTTAAGTTGGTGATTTTGTATTGATTCGATTCAGTTAGGGTTCTGCATTGAAAATGTTAAAGTCGGATTTTGAGAGAATGAATGAGTTAGTAATTGATTTTTGATTTGATTGAATTATTCATTTTACCATTTTATACTTGTTGCTTGTGGGGAAGTGGTTGTAGAGGTTTCTTTCATTACTTGTCAAATGAGGGATTTAAAAAAAATTACTGATTTTGTGCATTTGGCTAATATGATAATTGACCTGTATTGTCAATGGTGGCAGTTCTGGATGGATTTGTATGTCATGACTTAATCTGGCTTGGTGGTTTGTCTAGGTTCCTAGTGTTATGCTTCTATTGGCAGCAAATTATTTCCTTGCCTAAGTTGTTTGGACGTTTCGACAGCAAGAGAAAGGGTGCCAATTCTTATCCCCTTCTCGGACAAACTGAGGGGTTTTGGTTCAAATTTGACTGAGGTGGTACAATGGTAGTTTCCTTTGGTTTTAGTTTGAGTGACTTTAATACTGTTTTTAAAAAAAAATGATCTGGTAACTTATAGCTCTGATTGATAGAATTACCTCAACTAATTCAGTCAACTACATCTTGATCCCAATTAGTTAGGGTTGGATATATGAATCCTATATATCCAATATTTAGGGAACAGAAAATGAATTGATTATCCACAAGAGAAAAAAAAAATCGTCTAGTTTCTTTACGCTTTTAGTTTCGCCATCTTAGGACATATTGCTTTAGAAGGAAAATAAGGGAGTCCTAAGGTAGCAAAACATTGATACATTTCGACTATTGCGTCCTTTTACCTATCTAAAAGGAAAAATAGAGATTGTTGATATCCTTTAGTGGTTTCCGTTCAAGCTTCGTTGTTCAATTTCTTGAATGAAGGTGATATCTTGTTATGATTAGCGAAGTTCTTTCCAACTCTGTATGTTTTCATTTGTTAATAATTACCATTTGATTGGAGACATCATTGCAGTTAGAGAGGAATGACTATAGGTTCAAATCTTACGTTTGGTCCTTTCTTTGTATCTTGTTTTGCTATCTCCGATTAGATAGTATCTGTCCACTTCCCAATAGGATTGGGCTCCTCATCCCCAATTTATAATCCTGATTTAAATGCTTCAAATATATATACAGGGCTATTAAAAGTTATCACTTCGTCATTTAAAGCGATGCAAAACAATGGATGATCACTTCATGGGTGAAGCCATGCACTTAAGAAATAGTATCCTCTTCACATGATGATGTTGTCACGACCCATTTTCTAAACAAGCCGTGTTTGGCACCCGATGCTTAACCGAGCAAACCAACTTGACTACTGTAGCATGTACATTAATATCACACACCGCACGTAGATTTGAAATAATTAACTACACTTCTGGATCAAAACTCTATTCCGATTTTTCTTAAATACTCCAAATATATATTAAAATCAGTTAACCACGTAGATTTGAAATAAATAACTACACTTTTGGATGAAAACTCTATTCCAATTATTCTTAAATAATCCAAGTATATATTTAAATCTGTAAACTAGAAAGTATTGAAAATAATGCTAAGTAATGTGAAAAACCATAACCCAACTAAAAACACGTCTATGAAGCCTCTACTGGAATACCAAGGGGAATGCAAAGGACATAGATTTCCTGGCTAATCCGCAAGCAAGTACTGGATAAACAAATAATGAATAAAAATGTTTAACTGAAAGAGAAGAAACTCTATAGTCAAGGGTGGAGCTCACCAAATCAACTTTTGGAATAAATTAACCTAACTTGTAGTCCCTCATCTATGAAACCACTAGCAATACTAAGTGACTCTTAGCATTCTCCTCACTTTAGTCAGAATGAGACCTTGAATAAAACATATGGGTAATGAATGGATAAGAGAGGAAACAAGTCAACTGTGATTGGTCCAAAGGGCGGGTTATGGATTTGTCAGTTACCAAAAAAAAAGAGAGGAAACAAGTCTAATTCATCCTAAAGTATCTTATAAGAGTGAACTAGGAAAACAATCACTAAAACTTATAGCTTAGTTCATTAATTCACTCTTTTAACTTTCTTTAAGTTGTTTCAATCAACTGAACTTTTCTTATGCCCAACTGTGGCAATTAGTAACCCTTTATACAACCACCAAATCTTTTGTGCCTTGTTATGGTAATATTAGCAACCCTTTGTATAGATGCTCGTGACCCTTTATACAACCACCATTTATGTTGTCTTATTATGGAAAGGTTTGTAATCCTTTATATGATTACTCGTAACCCTTTGTAGGATTACCATTTATGTTATGCCTCGTTATGAAAAAACTAATAACCCTTTGTACGGTTACTCATAACCCTTCATATGGTTACTATTTATTGAAGTCATAGCATAAGAGGGTACTTTATGGCTTTCATCACTATGAACAAAGTTGCTCGGACTCTTCACTTTCGGTTCCGCACCCGTGTCGACACGATATAGGTGTGGGATCTGTACCCGATCTGGTCAACTAGTTTTGGGTACTTTGACCAAATTCGAGGGAGAAATTCTGGACAGATTCAATGATTTCTATTATCAAAATAGTATCTTATCAGTTTCATAAAAGAAGTTTTCTATTATAAAAACAAAACTAAGGTGAAATTGAAGAAAATGAAATACCTTGTATATATAAATTTCTATTGTCACTCCCTTTCCTTTTATCTCCTTCTAGGATTCTTCTTTTGATCAATATTTCTCCTCAAGTTCTCCACATAATATTTCATAATTTAGGTTTTTTAACTCTATTTTTAGATATTTGAAGTTCTTTCGGCCGAATCTCCACACCCATATCCATACATGAATCCGAATCCCCGAATCTTAAAATTTAGAGCATACTTCATAGGGGATCCGGCCTGTAGATCCGCGCCTGTATCGGACACCCACAACCGAGTCCAAGCAACTTAGACCATGAAAGAGCAACACACAATTTTGGAGGCTTTCTTGGTCATGTTTCTAGGAGAACTAAGCGTTGTTTTGGGGCTGGACAAAGTTAGCATGAAGCACTCATACACATATAAGACACAACCTCCATATTCATTAGATGGATTAGCACAAGGAGGAAAACATAGAGCACTGGATAGACTCATTCAACGATAAGCAATGTGAGCTTACTCATTCCAATTAAATTCACACTAACCTTAAGACACATTTAATCAAACACTATATGAGCATGACTTTGTAAGGAAAGAACTTGAGTAAGAAGAAGCCTCTACTCACCTCAAAAATCTTCCTTTCTAGTTAGATAACTTCTACGTTTGCCAACAACGATCAACAACTCTATCTACATAAATAATCCGGTTCAATTTACAGTAGTACAAGCTCAAAAATCTCATCTTAGGTTTCGTTTTCATCAACTAATTCACAATAACTCAGTGACCCATTTGCAACATTCAAATGTAAGTCTCTGAATTGCAAGTGAACTGGGAAAAAGTAGTCTCTTCCCTGTGAATGAGGTACCTCAGATAAAAGAGATGGCAGGCATACTAGGGTGTAGTGTTGGGAAGCTGCCTACCACCTATCTAGGCATGCCATTGGGTAACAATCACAAAGCCTTAGAAATATGGGATAGTACTTTGGAGAAAACTGAAAAGAAGCTTTCTGGATGGAAGGCTCAATATCTTTCACTTGGAGACGATTGATCCTAATAAACTCTGTTCTTGATTCTCTGCCCACTTATGTGATGTCTCTATTCCCAATCCCAGGAAAAGTAGTGGAAAATCTGGATAAGCTAAGGAGAAAATTCTTATGGCAAGGCAACAAGGATGGAAAATGCTATAGCTTAGTAAACTGGGAAACTGCTCTACTTAGCAAAGACAGAGGGGGGCTGGGAATTAAGAACTTGAAACTACAGAATGAGAGCCTATTGAAGAAGTGGTTGTGGAGGTACACTGAAGAGAGAAATGCCCTCTGGAAAGAGGTGATCATAGCTAAATATGGTGAGTTAAACCCTTGGTGTGCAGAGATCACAATAGAACATTATGGTGTGGGTGCATGGAGATCAATTAGAAACTTGTGGTCACAAATGGAGACAAATTTATATATCAAGGTGGGAAGTGGCACTAAAACAAAATTTTGGAAGGATGTTTGGATAGACCAATCCCCTCTTAGAGATCTCTTTCCAGATCTCTTTCAAATTTGTGGAAATCCTGATGCCAATGTTGGTGATTGCTGGACTGAACAGGGCTGGGATCTAGTTTTTAGAAGACTTCTCAATGATTGGGAGGTGGAAAGGGTGGCTGAGATATTAGGGATGCTAGGCGGACTGACCATCAACGCAAATGCCACAGACAGGATATTGTGGAAGCACAGCAAAGATGGCCTTTTCTCAGTCAACAGTGCTTACAGAAGAGGTCTCCAGGTGATGGCAGGGAGACCAAAACACCTCTGGAACTATTTTTGGAAGGGGGATATTCCTACAAAAGTGAAATGCTTCACTTGGCTAGTGATAAAGAGAGCTTGTTTAACACAAGAAGTATGTCAGAAGAAGGGTAGACAGCTGGTCCCTAGGTGTTTTTATGCAATTTGACAAGTGAAACTAACAGCCACCTCTTCTTGCACTGTAATTACACTGCTCAAATCTGGAATTTGTCCTTAGCATCTCAAATCTGAATTGGACAATGCCAGAACGTACATCAAACGTGTTGAAGAGCTGGGTAAGGAGAGGAGGTACCAAGAGCCAGAAGAGATGGTGGAGGTTAATACCATCATGTATATGGTGGTCAGTTTGGAAGGAAAGGAACAATAGATGTTTCGACAATAGATCCAATTCCATACACAAGGTCAAATGGAATTGTATAGTATCTCTACTTTTTTGGTGTAAACAGTTGTGTATAGTAGATACAAATCAAATTGTAGATTTGATAGGAAGTTTGTAATTGACACTTTTTGGTGGTGGCCAGCATGCCCTTAATGCTGAAGAATACAACCTTACCAGTTTAAAAAAAAAACATTCAAATATAACTGTACTAATTTAAACAAGGATATTACATACTAGATTACCTTTAATCTTCTTGTTGAGACCCACTGTAGAATAGATGTCAATATATCCAAATAATATCCTTTGAGAGATTAAACAATGATTGGGATTTGTTTTTTTCTTGCAGTACCAGGTTCACTGTATCAAATACTAGCCATATATGATCTAAAACAGAACCTTAGACGTTCCATTTTGGCCTTTATCTTAAGGCACCAAAATTTGGCTAACTCCCAAAATTCTCAATTTTTTTTGCAAGAGAAACCCTATAACTGGAGCTATACAAATTTCAACCCATCCCATCTCATAATCTCAACCTCATACAACAATCCAACCATCATATATTTCACATAAACTATTAAAATTTTGCACATTCAAATATATACAAATAAAGTGAGTATTTTCAAAAAGTTAAATATTTACGTACCTATTTCCTCAAACAAGTGAGGGTATTTTTCTTCATATCTTCTTCGGCTTCCTATGGTAGCCTCTTCTAATTTATGGTTATCCCACAAGACTTTTACCGACTTTATATATATATATATATATATTACCCGGAGGACACATTACTATGGGTTGTGGGGCTAAGTATCATGAGGACCTTGGCTCTGAGAGTATATGCCAATAAATGATATCTTGGAGTTGCCCCATCTAGAGTACATATAACATAACTGAAGGCTACATTAGTTAAGTTTTCAAATCTTTTAGGGGCATTATTCGTAAAGGGTAATCATCTTCATCTCATGGTAACATTTGTATGTAGGGGATATCGTAAGTCGGTACAACTAGTCCGTCAAGAGAATATGACACTTGTCCTAAGAGTCCATGTTATGGAAGACAGTCATGGAGCGATACTTATCTTGTGAGGACACACTAAGTAGGGATGGTACACATGCACTTGAATATCCCTTTCATAGAGAAGCTTTGGAATATGAGACATTTTTTTAGTAAATGAGGCATGCCATTGGAAGAACGTACTAGAAGGGTCATACAAGATTGAGGAAATGAACGTATCAACATTCTAAACATAAGGGAAGCCGTGGACACATTTAGCATGCTTGTTGTACGAAGAATAAGAGTCCTAACATAAAAAAGTAACATGGGTATTCCGGGATATTTAAGCATATGACGTACAGATAATCTAGAATCTCATATTTGAGGACCACATATTGATACAATAAGAAGAACACATCGAATAGAAGAAGCGTATCATTGATTAGAACATGTAGGAGCTTCAAGATTGAGAGTTATAGCCTTACGTACGTTTGGTGCTTCTTAACCAACAATTGTCTCATGAGTTCCAGACGACACTATGAACGATTATCTACATCCTATAATACAATCAGTACCTATATTAATCTCCAGGCAATCAGTTTGCCCCATTCTACTTCTGGCTAAAAAGCCTAAATTTTCAAGGTTCTTGATTCCAAGATTTGTGTGAAATCTCAAGCTTGTAGGTATGTATCAACACCATTCCTGTTCATAAAAAATGTTTCACCAACATTACTGCATCAAAAATACTCAATCAATTTACTTACAATAAACCATACTGCTCATATAGTCATTCTCAACGAACTCACTACCTTCTCCAATTTCTATACTTCAAGTTAAATTCAATTGATAGTTTAATTTAATTATTTAGATTAAATACTTCATCTTAAACTTAAAAATATTAACCCCCATCTCAAAAGGTAGTAAGAAAATACAAGTGGAGTAAATGTGTTACCCTTGAAAGTATACTGATGGTGATTTATGGTTTTATGCTATGGAACCCTTGATGTGGTGATGTTAGACAGTATCAGTGTTTATCAAAAAAAGGAAAATATGTATTGCACAGTGATGTTTCTTGATTCTCCTTCTAAGCCGCTAAAAATGAAATAGCAGTAGGGTTGCATATATTCTATTCGTTGCTGCTATAAGAATTAAGCATATCCTCTGAATTTGTTTCCCCATGTTTTTATCAATGGTAGAAAGTCAATTATACCCTTAAATGTTTCCATCATTAAATCTAAACCTAGTTGAATCTTACGGATGTAACATTCACCTCCAATGCACCCTGTATGGCCTAGTGTACAATTGTCTTATAAACCTCAAGATGCTTCTAATCCATTATTTAACATATCATTGTGTAAATGTGCTAATAATGCACCTTTTGTGTAACTTCACTTTCAAACAGTCTTATCTAAGAAACAAAATGAGGCTATGCCATTGTATAAGCTAGTTCTGTTGGATTAACAACAGCCACGAGTACTGAATACAGTATGTTCATCTTTTGAGTCAAACTAGTATAGTAAGGTAAGACATCACTTTATATATAGAAGTCCATATAATAATGTTCCTATAGTATGGACCATGACCGACCTTGTATTAAAAAAAAATGTCCGACCTTGTAGCTCCTCATTCAAAGCTACCATTCGAGGCATAATCAGGTGGCCATTGGCCCCCTAAATAATATACTAATTCCTGTGATTAAACACCTTAATGTACTGCCATCTAATGCACCAACATCAAGCTCCCATTTAATTTGTTTATTTGTCAAGAAGTTGTTACAAGTCTAATCCCTTTGGATTTCCAAGTTTTCACATGACAAAAGTTTCAGCTCAGCTTTTCAAGCTAATTCAATTCTAGATCTATTGTATACCAAACATTTCAACTTCACTGTCGCAAAAAGTGACTTATTCATCCAACCCAATATTACAAGAAGATTTTTTTTGATGAAGTAAATAATTTCATTGCTAACATCAAGTGGATGTACAATTGTTACAAAAGTAGAGTAGCAAAAAGAACTTATCAGCTCCTGTACATATCTAGTTGAGAGCTAATGAGCTGATAAAACTCAAGAGGGTAATAAGGTTAGACCCAACTATACAACAACATAAGACAACTAGCTTTTAGAGATTAGCAGGTAGTGATATTCCATCAAAGCATCTCCTATTTCTTTCATTCCAAATTCTCCAAAAAATAGCTACAGGTATCATCTTCCAAATTTTCTTGATGGTGCTATCAACTTTCCAGCAACACCAACTCTCAAAACCATCCTTGATACTCTGTGGCATGACCCAATTGAGTTCAAAAAGTGTGATAAACATACTCCATAAGTCTGTTGATACTGAACAATGTCTATAAAGGTGGTTGTGTGACTCTGCTACCTTCATGCACTAGGTTATCTTGAATCAAACATCCTCTGTGCAGTGCTGTTCAACTGAAGCAACTAGTTTTAGGAAGTAATTTGACTTCCCAAGGCCAAAGGGCAGTGATTGCATTTTGTGGGTATAGAAGCTTATATGCGACCTTGACTGAAAACTCCCCAGTCCTGCTATCTCCACATTTTAGTTGATCTGGTGCAAGGCCGTTGATTGTGGCATTGTGAAGTGCTCCCAAAAGGCTGATCAACTCTTCCATCTCCCAGTCTTGTATGTTTCTTCTGAGGTTGGGGTTCCATGAGTTTCCATCCCTGTGTTGGTGTATTGTAGCATCTGGCTGATTTGCTATCTGGAATATGTTGGGGTAGGCAACCTCTAGAGGGGTGTTGCCCAACCACTTATCTCTCCAGAAACTGATGTGTTGGCCATTCCCTATTATCAGGTGTCTGTATTGTGAGAACATCTTCGATAGCTTGCTTATGCTTTTCCAGAAACCAACCCCATAAGGTTTAGTTGAGACTTTAGAGCACCAGTGATTCAAGGCTCCATGTTTGGTAATAATGACTTACTTCCATTGCCACTGATCTTCCTGAGTGTTTCTCCATAGCCACTTCATTAGTAAGCACTGGTTGTGTAGTGCTAGGTCTTTGATGCCCAGGCCACCTAGATCTTTTGGGCTTTTGGCAACAAGATCTTATCCCACTTGACCAAATGAAATTTGTGGCATCTAAGATTTCCTTCCCATAAAAAAAGTTCCTTCTAGTTTTATCTAGTTGTTTATGTGCCTTACTGGTGATGGGATGGAGTGACATACTATGAGTTGGGATGCATTCAAGCACACGGTTGATCAGTGTTATTCTGCCACCCATAGAAAGGTATTGCATCTGAAAACTTCTTGAGAATAAAAGTTGTGTATAGTGTTGCTTTCTTCTATTGCGATGGATGCCATTCCATCAAAATTAGCAAAAGGCTCCAACTTTCCTGCTTAGTGTATAATCTTTCGAAGAATGCCAATGTCTTACTTTTGATTTCCTCCTCTTCAATAGTGGCATTTCCCACCAGAAGTCTGTCTATGCTATTGGATCTACTGTTTGAGTTAGCAATCTTTTGAAAATATTTAGTGTGTTTCTGTCACCTTCCTTGAGCCAAAGACAACTTGATTTCTGCCTTCATGAAATCTCCTGTGTTTTTGCCAACTATTGTATCTCAGCTTTCAAATTTGTCATTTGACTTGCCTCAGCTATATTCAATTGTCTGCCAGGTGTTCTGTTCCAATAACATCAGCTAATCTAGTGCGTTGCCTTTCCTAGTCTCCAATTTCCCAAATTCCTCCTTATTCCAGTTGATGATATCCTTCTTTAGGCTCCTTAGTTTCTGCATAATTTGTCCAAAAATCCATCTACCTCCAGCCACATATTTTCAAATTTAAAGTAAGATGGAGTGGCATCCTAGTTGCCATTTCTAGCAAAATGGGCCTATGATCTTGAAATATACATCCTCCCCGCTTAGGAACAGTCCTTGAACATTGTGTTGGGTTATGAATAATTGCCAGCTTAGAAAAAAAATACTACAAGGGTATTTAAATTCTGTTGCAATTGGCTTAGATTTGGACAGTGTAAGTACTAGTTGTTACTGTTGGTTTTTTAATAAAGAAATAAAGAAAATAACAGAGAAAGTCTTTGAGAGAAAAAATTCTGCAGTCTCACACCCACTTCAATCATTCCCCCGTTTTGGTCAAGTTTAGTAAAGATAGGTTGAAGTATGACAACATGCCATTTAGGTCTGAGCCTACGTGGTGCAAACCTCCCACTGTCCCTGGGCTTGTCCAAAATTCTTTTTGCCTCACTGTTGGTTTTTTAATATAAAGAAAATAACAGAGAAAGACTTTGAGAGAAAAAATACTGCAGTATTTTCAAAGGGAATTGTTTTATTAATGATTCAGAGACATACATTTATAGATATAATTCCTAACTAAAAAATAGAAAAATATGCTACTAACTTATCAGTTAAATTTAAAGAACAAATAAAAGAACTAACTCCTAAATTTAAGTCACATAGGACTCTAATAAAATAATTTAAAAATCCTAAAAGTAGCTAACTTATTTATTCTGCAATATAGACATATTCTCAACACTCCTTGGATCAGGAATTGTAGATTGTAGTCTCATCTGAAATTGACCTTGTGAACAAATCTGCTAATTCATCCTTTGTCATGCAAGGCTTGTGTGCATCTTCTGTTGGATTAAATGAGAAACTTTTACCTCTCATTTCAACTTGTAAAATCTCTTGCTTAGTAGAATCAAAGATTCGACAATATTTGTCTCCAAATAATAATTTAAACCCTTTTTCTATTAACTGACCAACAATAAACAAACTTTTATCAATATCAGGCACATAAAGAACATCTGAAATTATTTTTGAACCTGAATTTGTTTTAATTGAAACAGACCCTTTTCCTTTTGTAGGAATACAATCACCATTCCCAATTCTGACTTTCTTATTTTCCATAGGAATGAAGTCTTTAAAAAGATTTCTTTCATATGTCATGTGGTTTGTACAACCACTATCAATCATCCAAAAAATCAGTTTTTTTGGCTGAAAAACAAGTTGCCACAAATAAGTGGTCTTCTTCTTCTTCAGTAGTGACTTGGGCAACTGTTTCACCTTTTTGAAATTTGCTTTTGCAAATCACAACTTCATGGCCAAGTTGTTTGCAGTTCTTGCACTGTGCATCTGGTCTTTTCCAACATTTATATGGAGGATGTCCATTTTTTTCCACAGTGCTGACAAGGTGGGTAATTTTTCAAAAATTTACCCTTGCTTTGAGTTTTGTGGCTCGCTACTAATGCTCCTTCAACCATGCCATCTTGCCTCATAAGTCTCCTTTGTTCCTGAGCCTGCAAAGAATTTAACAATTCTGCCAAGGTAATTTTGGACAGATCTTGTGTGTTTTCCAAGGTACTTATACATGTTTCATATCTTTCGGGCACGGTAACAAGAACTTTTTCAACAATTCTTGTATCTTTAAATTCAGTGCCTACTAATCTTACCTTGTTGACAATACCAAGCAATCTGTCAGAGTATTCCTTGACTGTTTCTGACTCTTTCATTCTCTGCAATTCGAATTCCCTCATTAAATTTAATACCTTCATTCCTCGTATTCTTTCATCTCCAACATATTCTTTCTTCAGATAATTACAAATATCTTTTGGTGATCTGAGAGTCATGATTTTCGTGAAAACAGTTGTCGAAACAGCAGCAAACAAAGTTGCTTTTGCCTTTGACTTAATGGTTTTCTTTTCCTTGTGACTCTTGATCTGGGCCACAGTGAGATTATTTGGCAGCGGATTAATTTCATAATCCTTTTCCACGGCTTCCCAAAGATCAAGAGCCTCCAAGTAAGTTTCCATTCTCACAGCCCATAGTTGATAATTATCACCATCAAAAATAGGAGGAGCCATTCGTGAAAAACTATTTTTGGAATCCATTTTTCGACTCACAGATCCCTCAAGAAGAAGGCTCTGATACCAATTGTTGGTTTTTTAATAAAGAAATAAAGAAAATAACAGAGAAAGACTTTGAGAGAAAAAATACTGCAGTATTATCAAAGGGAATTGTTCTATTAATAATTTAGAGACATACATTTATAGATATAATTCCTAAACTAAAAATAAGAAAAATATGCGACTAACTTATCAAGTTAAAATTTAAATAACAAATAAAAGAACTAACTCCTAAATTTAAGTCACATAGGACTCTAATAAAATAATTTTAAAAATCCTAAAAGTAGCTAACTGATTTATTCTGCAATATCCTGAGGCATATTCTCAACAGTTACATCAACTAAATTTTCTCTCCTTAGTATGACAGAAGCAAAGAACTTTCGAAAACTTTCTTTATCTTCAGTCAGTTGCAACAACTTAACAACTCGTGTGTAATCAAAAGACTTGCAAGTTACAAACTCGTTTTATCGGAGCACCATGGCCTCCACCTCCAATGAGTGTTTCTGGCTATCTGAACACTTACCTGCATTCAGTTTGTATAAACACCTCTGATGCAAAGTATAATGTGCAATATTTCTTAAGACTGTTCACATTGTAGTTGCATTCGTTTACCTTGGTTTAGATGACTTTCCTATAATTCATGTACATCAAACTACAACATTAAATACTACCAACATTAAATATCTAAGGTCAACCATCTTTTGTGTGTTCCTTACAATAAGAATCTGTTCACATTACAATTGCATATTCACAATTCCTTCAGTAATATGAAATGGAGAACAAAACATAATGTTTCACCTTAGCCCCGAATCATATTCTTATTTCCCCCAGGACTTACAATTTTGGATCTCTCCCAAAAATAAATTTAAAGTTTTGGAAGCTACCCGAAACTAATTTAACCTGCTCAAACAAAAACACACACAGACACTTCCAGCTACTCCATCCAACAATATGGAAAAATCGTGATGCACCATTATACACAACAGTGCTACTACACATCTCTAGAAGCACCAGCTTACTATCAAATTACTCAACCATAACATATATATATATATATATATGTATCATAAATAATTCATATCGCTTGGAATCTTGATTCAATGAGGATACTTTGTCATGATTTATAAACATCTCAGTTTCTGTACACCCATGTAAGCGCATATGATGTTCCTTTACTTACTGTGTTGTTTACACTTGTAAGCAATTTATTATCAAGTCATGCATACTTGGCTTCAAATTTGGACTTCCCTCTATTGTGACTTTATTTGCCACATGAATTGTTTTCTCATATCTAGTCTTATCCTAAAGCAAGTCTCATAAATGACTCCCATCTTCATAAAATACCTAGGACACTTGAACCCAGTGCGATGATGCCAAGTTTTTCACAACCCATTTTCTAAACAAGTTGTGATCGGCACCCGAAGTGATGCCATAACTTGACCGAGCAAACCAACTTGAGTTTTCTTGCATGTACATTAATATCACATACCCTACGTGCATTTAAAATAAATATCTAAACTTTTGGATCAAAACTCTATTCCAATAGTTCTTTAATAATCCAAGTATATATTGAAATTTGTAAAATAGAAAGTACGGAAAATAATGCAAAGTAATGTGACAACCATAAGCCAACTAAAAACACGTCTATGAAGCCTCTATTGGAATACCAAGGGGTATGCATAGGGCATAGATTTCCGGGCTAATCCCCAAATAAATACAAGTTACACGAATAATGAATAAAAATATTTAACTGAAAGAGAAGAAACTCCATGGTCAAATCAACTTTTAGAATAAAGCAACCTAACTTGTAGTCTGCTCATTTGTGAAACCCGCGTCTTCATTGACATAGGTCAATGTAGGTTCCGCAAAGAGAAATCCAGTACACCACTAGCGGTACTCAACGAGTTTCGACATTCTCCTCACTAAAGTCCGAATGAGACCTTGAATAAAAACACGTGGGTAATGAATGGATAAGAGAGGAAACAAGTCATAATTCATCCTCAAGTATCTTATAAGAGTGAAGCAGAAAAACAATCACTAAAACTTATAGCTTAGTTTACTAATTCATTCTTTTAACTTTCTTTAAGTTGTTTTAGTCGGGTGAACTTTTTTTATGCCCAACTGTGGCAATTAGTAACCCTTTATATGGTTACTCGTGGCCCTTTATATGTCCGCCATTTATGTTGTGCCTTATTTTGAAAAGTTATTAACCTTTTATATGATTACTCGTAACCCATTGTAAGGTTACCATTTATCTAATGCCTCATTATGAAAAAATTAGTAACCCTATATACGGTATGCTTCCAGATTTTTAACTTTATCAAAGTCATAATAGGGTACTTTGTGGCTTTCATCACTATGAAAGAGCACCACACAATTCTGGAGGCTTTCTTGGTCATGTTTCTAGGAGAATGAAGCACTTTTTTTGGGCTGATAAAGATGCACAAAGCACTCATACACAAATAAGAACAACCTTCATATTCATTAGACGAATAAGCACAAGGAGGAAAACATAGAGCACTGGATAGACTCTTTCAACGATAAGCAATGTGAGGTCACTCGTATCAATTAAACTCCTAACTTTAAGAAACATTTAATCAAACACTTTCTAAGCATGACTTTGTAAGGAAAGAACTTGAGTAAGAGCAAGTCTAAACTCACCTCAAAGGTCTTCCTTTCTAGTAAGGTAACTTCTACGCTTGCCAACAACAATCAACAACTCAATTTCTAAGGAATTCACAATAATTCAGTGACACTTGAATTTAATCATACCTATTTACTAAGTTGCTTGGGCTCTCTACTTTTGGTGTTGCACCCGTGTCGACATGACATGGGTATGGGTGTGGGATCCGTGTCCGATTTGGTCAACCAATTTTGGGTACTTTGACCAAAATCGATAAGGAAAACCTGGACAATTTTAATGATTTCTGTAATCCATACAAAAGGTAAGGTGAAATTGAAGAAATTAGAATGCCTGTTATATAGAAATTTCTATGTCACTCATTTTCCTTTAATCTCCTTCCATGATTCTCCTCAAGTTCTCCACATAATATCTCATAATTAAGGTTTTATAACTCTATATTTAGATATTTGATTATATTAAGGGGAATCCCCGCAACAGTGTCCATACATGGATCCATATATGTGAATCTTAAAAATTAGATCATGAAGGATCCAACCTCTAGATCCTTACTCGTATCGTACACCCACACTCGAGTCCGGTCAACTTAGCTTATTTAAACAAGGATATTACATACTAGATTACCTTTAATATTCTTGTTGAAACCTTGTCATGACCCAAAAACCGAGGTCATGATGGCACACACTTCGAGAACCCAAATTGGTGTGTATGCCGAATGAATAACTCATACGAGACTTCTGAAGGGAAGTCACACCACAACAAAAGAGAAATGATAAACAACAAAGGAATTCCCAAAACCTGGTATCATAAGAATAAAGAGCATCTAATACATTTCTAGAATCTGGAATACATATCAAGTCTTCGGAAAAAAATTAAAGACTGTAAATGATAGATGACAACTAATGGCGATCCGGAAAGTAGGAACTCACCACAACTTCGAATGGGAAGAAATCGTTAGATCCGATCAGCTGCTATGAAGATCACCCTGACTAGCATCAGCATCAAGAAGATAACAAAAATAAGAGTGAGTACAATCCACACGTACTCGTTAGGTTAGACCGACATAATATAAGCAACTAATCAGACTTAAGAAATAAACTATAAAACACTTCCACCTGCATATAGAAAAGTCCCATGAAAAGGAGTCCAATGATACTCATAATGACAAGATTAGAAAATCGAGGGTAAAATAGTCCAAAAATTACTTCGAAAATTGGAAGGGTAAAATCAGTTTTTACTCAAAAAAACACAATCCACAACCAAAGAGGAAATCGTGGTTGAAAAACCCATTAAAATCTATCAAGAAACGAGCTCTAATTCATGAAAATACCAATTTTCCAACTTAGGGGAAGAACCTCAAAACCCACATTGAAATCAAGATTTAAAAGGTGTTTCAGATGATAAAAGTTGAAGGAAACGATAAGGAGTTGATAGGGGTACTTACCCACACAAACTTCACCAAGAAAAACCTCCAAGAATCGCCTCTCCTAAGCTCAAATCGAGTGAAAATGGAGGAAATGGGAAAAATCCCAAGTTTAGGTTCTGTTATGGTAAAAATTGGTCATCGCGATCGTGAGCCACTGATTTTCGCTATCGTGAAGAACACGGAGGCTACACATCACAATCGCAAGACCCTTGTTCGCGATTGCGAAGGTTAAGGGATGGGACTCATCGCAAACGTGAGCCTATGGGTCGAGATCGCGAATACCAAAGAGAAGACACATCGCAACGCGATCCTATGGGCTGTGACCGCGAAGGTCAAGGTGACCTGCACCAGAAACCAGAAAACCAGCAGTTCAAACTCAAGATTGATGTCCCCGAATGGACCCTCAAGAATCGTTCGGGGTCCGATAAAAATAAACTAGACATTCCACCCCACTAAATTCGACATTTTTGACTCAATGGAATCGTTGAATCTATAAGAAAAGGTCAAATGACAGAATTACCCTCCTGAACCCCTCTTTAGGCTTAAAACTCAACTTCTCACCCAAATGTTGAAAACTCAACCCAAGGCCTCAGCAACCTGACCACCCATCTTACTAGCTCAAAATAGACGTTCTGGATGCAATGGAACTGGCAAAATCTCCATCCGATGCTTGGAATTCAAAATATTGACCAAAGTCAACCATACCAATAATACTCAACTTGAAAGGGTCAATATCACCAAAAACTCACTGATCGCATCTGGGACCACACCAATCGTTCCCGTAACATGAATTAAGCATGAAGACGCTAAGGGAAGGGAAAAATGGTCATTTCACAATTAAAAACAATTTCACAAGAAATGGTACATTACAAATCCACTGTAGAATAGATTTCAATATATCCAAATAATATCCTTTGAGACATTAAACAATGGTTGGGATTTGTTTTTTTTTTGCAGTATCAGGTTCATTGTATCTTATATGTCTCTCGTAACTCCATCGTATTTACATTCCAGCTCTCCTAGAAAGTCAAAATTGCTATAATGTATTTCCTCTTTGATATCATGTTTTGAAAAAAAATCTAGAAGCTATATTTCTTGCTTTCAATGCCTTGTGCAGAAAAGCTTAGGAAGCTATCAACTATACATTTAATAGCCCTAGGCCATTTTACCTATGATGACATGTAATGAGCTTAGCCCATTATTCGTTGATTCTCTTTTCTTTCCCTGTTTTTTCTTTGGTTATTTATTATTTCAAACACTTATAATTCACACCGTACATATTATCATATCCTAAACACTTCATTTAGATCACGTGAGCTTTTATACTCCGACACATTCTATTAAGCCCGTAATTATCAAAATTTTAAATCTAGAAACTTACGGGACTTAACAGATGCATAAAGTGATTCCAGTGAGAATCAGTTGTCTCCGTAAATTTCAATTTTGAGTTTGATTAATATGGAAACTAGCATATTTAATGCTGAAATTTGTTGTATGAATTGTAATTTAATTTTTATTTTACTAAATATACATTAGATCTTTGTAAACTTAACATATATATTACACTTCATGTTAAAGCAACATGTGCTTCACTTCTCACTTTTCTCTTTATGCCCCATTTACCTTGTCTCTTATTTGCGATATTCCCTTTTCACATAGATACTAGCTTTTTGTCTGCGGTAAGTTTGAGCTTATGACATCCTTGTAACCTACACATCATGCATTGTGCTCTTGCCAATAGACAAAATCCTTGGGGGCGATATGGAATGTTGAACTATGGGCTCTAAATGGTCATTGCAATGTGATACAACCTTAGGAGAACTACACCCCTAAAGCTAGTTTATTCAACCTTAGGAGAACCACACCCCAGAAGTGCTGGAATAGTAACACTTGATAAATTTCATTTAAAAGAAATTGTTTTGATCGGGAGACCCCATTATTGTTCTCTACTGAAAGACTTGGAAAACATAGAGACCGTGTCTTCCAATGAACAAGTTGAGGACTACATTATGGAATGACAACAAAGTGGGAATCTCACTGTAAATGCATGTTAGCCCCTCAATTTGCCAATGAAGCAAATTTGGAACTCTAAAGCAAATTTACAAACACAGAAGAGGAGTAATGATTTGTAGCAGGTTTCATGTGTAATAGTGGACCGAAGAGTGGAAACCACTTATTTTGCATTGCGCTTCATGTGTAATAGTGGAGTGAAGAGTGGCAACCACTTATTTTGCATTGCGCTGAGGTTGGACAAATTTGGACACTCTACTTTCGTATTTTCAAGATAACCATTATTCCGTCATACACAATAAAGACCGCTACTAAATTGTTGAAACTCTCGGGTATAAGCAAACATCTTCAAAAGATTTGGAGCACCATCCTCGCATATGCTGGAGTGTATGGAAGGAAAGAAATGCTAGATGTTTCAATGGGAAAAAGATTATTGTATATCAACTTATATACAAATGTTTATAACTTTTGTCTTTTTGGTGTAATATTTAAGATGTAAAGGATGAAGATAGCATGCTAGGGTGGCCCAGTGGTTTGGGCTTGGGACTTCCATGTTGGAGGTCTCAAGTTCGAAACCCCTTACCAGCGAAAGCAAGGGGTTTGCCTTCTGAGTCGAGCTCGTCGCACCGGGTTTGCCTAGTGCGGGTTACCTCTCCTATGTGGTTTGCGAGCTATTGCATAGGAGTGAGGATTTTACCCTGTGCGCACCCAAAGGGTAGCGGCTGCGGGTTTCCCTTGTCCTCAAAAAAAAAGAAAAAGAAGAAGACAGCTCTATGATCATAGATGTACATAAAATTTTCTTTTTGTCCTTAGCAGCACCTCCAGACCTTTAAATGTCAAAACAATAGATGCGAAGGACCAACTAAAGTGTCTGCAGTACCTTGTTCTAAGATTTCTTAATCTGTCAATGTCAGTTGGCCTTGCAGGACAAATGGCGTTCAGATAATCACCCCTGTGTATCAAATTTGCACGAAAAAAACTGGTATTAGAATAAAAATGAGAGTAGATGTGCAATTTGGATTCTGAAAGTGTTAAGACGTCTTTTTTTGTATCGTTCTGTAGCATATGATATTTGGAGCATGTTCTTTTCTATTCTTGGACTAACCTGGGTCAATTAGAGTAGAAGGTTAGCAAATATTATTCCCGAAGTAGTATTATTCATGTATTTTAGTATATTTATTACTATCATTAGCCTCGATTATTGTATTATCTTGCTGTTGTTTTGGCTTCTTTTACATATTTCTTAGAGCAAAGGGATTGCATAGTATCTTTACAAGTATTGGACATTTCAGGTGTGTTTGGTACGTGGGAAAATGTTTTCCATGAGGTGTGTTTGGTACGTGGGAAAATGTTTTCCATGAGATTGAGTGTCTTACTTATTTTGTAGTGTTTGGTCAATAAGAAAAAAAATATTATCCCAAAGGTACTTATATATAATCTAGCAAAATATAATGTGAGTGGGATACGACGGGGAGTGAGGTCTAAGGGTGGTGGGAAATTGGATGTCAAATGGGGGAGGGGGCATTGGGGATACTGGGTGGGTGGGGAGGAGGCAATGAACTTGGAATGTCCTTTATGAAACTTGTTTCCCTTACATTCATTAGGGAAGTCATCTCATTTTTAAGGAGCTCGTCTTTCTAGAGAAAATGTATTCAAAAATATTTTGACCAACCAAACATAAGAAAATTGAAAAATATTTTCTCGAAAATGTTTTCCTCCATACTAAACACACTCTTAATGCAAAATCATTTTGTTTTTACGGAGAGGGATTCAATATACTTATGTTGCCGCAACACCATTTGTCTTTTTCCCAATATATGATCTTCTCATCTTTAAATTAAAAAAATAAAAAAGATAAATACTTGGCAAACCAATCATGGGGATGGGCTTGACTCATACTATATTAAAGAAAATGAGTTGTGAGCTTTATTTTCTTGGTCATAAACCCTTCTAAAATTTTACTGCAATCTCGTCTGGCCAGGTCTCTCATCCCCTCTCATCTTACGAATTGCCCTCCTAAGCTCCTCAAACTTTATGCACCTATAATACGCAAAATCTCGACAACTCTTGAAGTGCTTTAAATCACCCTGCACAGTATTCCTGTTTCCCTCCACATTGAAGACTTTATGGAAGTATGCCTGCCATTTTTGTCTAATGTGTGCCTTTTCCCCTATACTTTGCCTACCTCGTCTTTAATGCATCTCACTTGATCAAGGAGCCTTCCTCTCTCTTACCTTGGCGAGCCTATACAACTTATTTTACCCACTTTTATCCTCTAGCTCCTTGTACATACATTTAAATGTCATTTAGCCGCCGTAAATGCTATTCGTTCTTCCTTTTTTACAATCTCATACCTCTCCTTATTCGTCCTCTTTTCCTCCTCATTTTTCCTCTCCACTAACATCATGTAAGCAACCTTTTTGACTTCCACTCTCCTTTCCATCACCATTTCCCTCTATGTCCACCAAAGTTGCCCTCTGCTTCCCTAATATAATTAGTTGTCCTAGTCACATACTATTTGTGTCCCCATTAATATCCCAAGCCCCCATAGCCATCAACTTCTCTCCTAACTCCTGAATTTTATCATTAGTCACATCCCACCCCACCCCCACTTAATCATTGGTTGGTCATACAAAGCCCTCCTTCTCCTTGTCCTTCTAATCTCTAGATCCATTACCCAGAACTTATGCTAAGGTGTAAGGTTCTCGCTCGGTATAACCTTACTGTCCTTGCATAGACCTCTATAACTCTTCCTAAGGAGTAGGTAATCGATTTGAGTCTTAGCCACCGACGTAAGGTGACCAAGTGCTCCTCCTCCTTTTGAAAACTCAAGTTATTAGCTATCACCCTACAAAAGCTTTTGCAAGAAAAGGAAACGAGCCTTGGTTTCAATTCAACCCCAAACCTAGTATATGAGGTATGGATTACTCAAAACCATATAAGGAAACAACAAATCATTTCTCAACCAATGTGAGACATTAACATGAATAATTTCTTGCTTATATCTTTGTTGCTCAATAAATATTATTCTAGGTGCTTTTGCTAGGGAATTTAAAAATCATTGATTTTATGAATTTTGTTTGAACTGAATTCATTATCAAATGAATCCACATGACTGTACAACATTGTTGAGGTTCTATTTGGTTTAGTTGAGCGGTGAGGACCAATAAATTGATTCAACAGATTTTGCTAGGATTAGTTTAATTAGGGAAAAGAGCCAAAAATACCCTTGAACTATTCAAACTAGGTTGTATTTACCCTTTGTTATGTTTTTGGCTCAAAATGCCCCCGCGGTTAGTCAACTAGCTCAAAAATACTTGTTTTACTAACGGTGCTCCAAAACAAGGGAAAAGACGCCAATTTTGCCTTTGAATTATTCAAAATGAGGTGATTTTGCCTTTTTTCATTTTTGGGTGAGGGGATTGAATGTGTGAGAAATAGAATAACATAAGAAATAAGTAGTATAAAAATCATATACCTTTTCCTACATAATTATTTAAAATTTCTATATTAATTATAGTGTTTTTGTTTTAATAACTCTGATTACAAATACAACAACATACCCAGTGTGGTCCCACAAGTGGGCTTAGGGAGGATGGGGTGTATGCAAACCTTACCCCTACATTGTGTGAGGTAGAGAGGCTAATTAAGAATGGTATGATAAAAGAACTTTTCATTTGTGTGTCGATTCGAACTTACGATGTCTGTTTTTCATAGTATCTGAACTTTTGATAGTTTTTTTGGAACCCTGCACATTTACACCGTCATGGTTTCCATGTTAGCTGGTTATATTGATGACAGAGCCTTATAAAGGATCAATCTCATATGTTTCATGACATGTGTACTGTGTAGTCCATTCTTTTGGTATGATCATCTGTCCTCTCAATGTTGGAGGTCAGACGCATAGGGGACATCTGCGCTGGCTTTGTGGTTTTGAAGCCAATGAGTCCATAGTGCTGGAAATTTCTTTACATGGTAAAAAAATAATTCTGCATTTTTATTGTGAAAGTGCTCTCTTTTTAAATGATGTTTAATTTTGTGGTCTATTCTAGTTCCTCCAAAGAAAAAGGCTTTTTTTCTTTATTTTGCATGTGGAAAAGCGTTTTCGAGTTTAATAAAATTGTGAAATTCAACTTGTCATGCTTGCATAAGATTTTTGTCTTACCTACCTATTCTTGTCCCCACCTTTCAGGCACTGGTCACTTTGATTGATGGGGCCTGTTTAAATAATTTGATTATCTTATTAATCTGGGGAATACAAACTTTGGTCATAAACAAGGTTGAGTGTTGACTCATGGAGCTTAAAGTTTCATCTTCAAAGCCAGCCTTTCCATCTTCTGATAGCAACAATGATCCTGAAGAGAAAGAAATCAGTGAAGAGGATGATGATGATCGCAATCACAAGCATCGTAGGAGAGAATTGCATTCTCAATCTGAAGAGACAGAGGATGTTGAACCAGTTTTCAGTAGACCATTCAGGAAACGAAACAAGCCTTTTGAAAATGGACATCCTTATGGGGAAGGGAACTCTCAGTTAAGTGAAACCAAGTTCCCAAGAAGACGAGGTATGGGCTCATTTTCGAGAGCCCCTCCGGATTCATACCAAAGAATGAGGGTGAATCAATCACTGTTCGGTGATGCTGGTAACGGTAGGGGTCGAGGAAGAGACCTTAATGCTTGGGGCCAACGTGATTCCAGGTTCAGCTCAGTGGATATTGCATCTCAACTGTTTCCACAGGGCTCTGTTACTCCCGGTCAATTTACTGGAAGAGGGGTGGAAAACGTTGCTAATGCACAGAGTTCATCTTGGAGTGCATTTGGAATGGTTCCAGGAATTTCTAATGGCGGTCTTGATACACTTCATTCTGTTGGTTTCCAGGGAACACTCAGGCCATCCTTGAATCATACCATGAATATGGGTATTCCAAGGCAGAGATGTAGAGACTTTGAGGAGCGTGGATTTTGCCTAAGAGGAGATATGTGCCCGATGGAGCACGGAGTAAATCGTATTGTTGTTGAAGATGTTCAGGTGTGTGGACTTTCAGCTGACAAATAGTTATTACTGTATCTCACGTTCTTGTTTTCTGTGGTTTTTGTCAATCATGTTTTAGAGTGCTTTTTTTCTTCTAAATGTTGATGCTGATTGACTGTTCTGTTACTTGATATTCATCTCTTTTAATTTAAGCTTTTGTAAGTCGAGTCAAGATTCCCAATTCATGTACTGTCTGCACTCTATTCTTGTACTTAACTAATTTTTTAAGCAGGGATGTTTGGTTTTATGCTATTGTTTTCCAAATTGCAGAGCCTTTCTCAGTTTAATCTTCCTGTGTCACTTCCTAACGCGCACATGCTTGGACCAGTTACTGGACAAGGATCTTTACCTGTGATAGGCCCTTCTGGCTCATTGGCTAGTGGCAAAGCTTTACATAACAAAAGCAAATTTCCAGTGATTGATGATGCATTGGGCTTGACTGATGCTTTTGTTGATGGTTCTATGGCCGGGGGAGCTGATTTCTATGATCCTGATCAGCCTTTATGGTCAAATGATCGTTCTGAAACTTCAGCAGCACTCCAGAATTTAAATCCATCCAACTTCGATGATACTGGTCGTTTGTTAGTTGAAGACTCCTCTGACAATGATCAAGTTGGGCTGTGTAATGCCTTTGATCTTGAGCATCCACTAAGAGGTGCTAAGGCAGCTACAGGATCTCAGAGTGTGTGGGGAAGAAACCGAAGGTCTAAAAATAAGTTGAATGTAAAAGAGAGAACTGCTTGTACAGGAAATGCTTCAAGCTTTGATGAAACGGGAAAAGATTTACTCCGCAGCAGTCAGGGCATATTTCTTCCAGGGAAGCTAATGAATGAAGAAACTATTGACCCACAAATGAAGGATTTTTCTTCCTTGCCCCAAAGTAGTTCTGGACATAATATAAGAAAACCTTCTCAGAAGGCACTTCGCACTCTGTTTGTGAGAGGCATACCACAGAGAGACAACAAACTAGATGCTCTTCTTTCACATTTCAAAAAATTTGGGGAGGTCATTGACATCCACATCCCACTGAGTGGTGATCGAGCTTTTGTTCAATTTTCCAAGAGAGAAGAAGCTGAGGCTGCTTTAAAGGCACCTGATGCTGTGATGGGAAACAGATTTATAAAGCTTTTATGGGCAAACAGGGATAGAATTATGGATGATGGAGTAAATGGTGTTAGTAATTCACCTTTAACTCCTCGTGGAGTGACATCCAGTTTAGTACCACCCCACCTATCTGTTCCTTATAAAGGAAAAGACAATATCCAGTCCTCAGCCCTAAAAGCTGCTGAACATGGTCCTGTTGCTCCATCACCTACTTCTGCTTTACCTAAGCCTGTGGCTCATAATGGTCCCAAAGCTGCACCAGCTCTGCAAACAAAGGTGGCGAGCTTAGAACTTTTGAAGGAAGAATTGCGCAAGAAGCAGGAGCTGCTTGATCAGAAGCGCAATGAGTTCCGACGTCAGTTGAATAAACTTGAGAAGCAAGTAATTACCTGTTCTTTTTTCACATACTGTCCAAAGAAAGTGTTTGTTTAAGTTGACATCAAATATTCTTTTTGATTTTTAGATATGTGATATTTATTGCGAGTGGCATGCTTTATCTGATATGCGCAAGAATATTTATCTGATATTCTTTGTTTACTTTCATCAACTTGAAGTATTCCATGACATGCTTTTTTGGAATTACTATAAAAGATATGCTTTTTTTCGGACTTGCATTTCTGATATGCTTCCTAGTCATTAACTGTAGAAGTACTTTTTTTAATAACCAAATGAGGGGGTGACTACAGGGAATACCTTGTCTCTGGAATTGCTTATTAGATGAAGCGTTTGTTGCAGTTCATTCTTTTCTCCCCCCTCCCACAAATGATGATATAACTTCATGTTGAACTGTACAAGTTAATACTCTTTTTCGTGTAACTATATCAATTAATGTGTCTTCAGAATTAATTAGTTACGTGAAGCAGATCTCATGTTTATTGCAGCTTGTACTTTGTTTTTTCTCCCCATGTATATAGAATATAATTTGATTGATTTTTAGAAGAAACTAATAATGGGACCCTCTCTTCCACCGTTTTATGGTTACATTTGTGCAGGCTGTAGGTGTGAAAGCTGAAGCAGTCTCTGACCAGGATCTGGAGAAACAGAAGGAAGGGGAAACAGTATCAGATTCTACAAAAGTGAGGTCAAGCTCCATGCGACTTAATGATGTATCCTCGACACAAGCTGAAGCAGTATCCGATAATAGCAGATCAACAGAAAATGCAGAGCACTCTTGTCCTATATCATGTTCTGCTGCAGCTACACAGGAACCTTCAAGCTTGAGACAGTCAATTCCTCCAGTGGCACCACATGGTGCAGCTTTTATTTTCAATAGATACAAACTAGACAATCGTCCCACTGCCTTCAAAGTCCTTCCACCTATGCCAAGTGGTCTTGCAAATGTAATCTCTTCTAATCCTCTCAAATAGTTGAAATTTTTCAGTATTTGCAAATGATTATGTGAATATGCTCTAGTTATATTTGCTTATGCTGCCTAGGATTTGTGCCTTAAATGTTCTTCTAAGGCAGAGCTGTTATTGTGTTAGAGGCATGCCTGTGTCATTACCATCTTCTCCTTCTCACTAGGGTGGGTTTCCGAAAGATGGTGTCCGCACATTGAAAATTGTTCATTTATTTTCTTATACTTTCCGGTGGCCAACGTATGAACTATGTGTATTTGTCTGTTCTCATATTTGTAAAGATGAGGATATCCCTAGTATGCTAGATCCTTAAGGAGTTCATAGGAAAACAACAACACTTTTGTATTTTTGATTGTAAGTATTACTGGAATACGTCCTGAGTATTCCTGTGTTTATAATACAAGTGACCTTTTCAAAAAAAAAAAAAAATCTTGATCTTCTTCAATGTTTCTTCTGCCAACTTTAGGTTCCCCCTATTTCTTCTAAATATGTGAGGAAGGAACTGAAAACATTCTGTAGTACTTTTCACTAGTGTCATCTCCCTTGGTTAGCTACAACAGTCTAGGTTGATTGTAGATTCTTTTTTCATGTTCTTAGCTTTGTGTGATAAATTATAAATGGGTTTCCTTTTCTAGGTTACTGTCTTGAAGGAACATTTCTCCACTTTTGGTGACCCTCCCGCCGTTGAGATGGAAGATTTGGAGCCTCAAGATGGTAATAATGGCTCGGAAATGTCAAACATATCTGCTAGTATATGTTTCCCAACGCGCCGTTCTGCTGAAAGAGCATTTTCGAATGGCAAAATCTGGCAAGGCCAAGCTTTGCAGTTTATGTGGTTGCAGTCTAGTAATTCTACCAAGGATATTGGTGTCAAAAAAGATGCTCATCCTGCTTTGAAGCAACCTCCAGATGCTAGTGTGCAAACCATCCCACAAGACACACAGGAAGAAAATGCTGCAGGGATTGATGAACCTGAAAAATATGACATAGAATGCGAGAAGCAGCCTTCAGATGCCAATGTTCAAACCAGCCCAAAAGATCCTTTGACTGGTTCACGGGAAAGAACTGCTGCAGATATGGATGAACTTGAAAAAGCTTATATAGGTAGCTGAATGTGATCGATCATGATGGGCCCAATTGTCAGAGTAGTACAGTGAGGTAAAATTTTGAATCACTTCTGTGTAATTGCAGGAGTAATAGCAATATACATATTCTAGTTTCAATTTTGCTTTATCTCATTATCTGGAAATGTAAAGAGGATTTTTTTTTTTTGATTTCTTTACCACCAGATGGCAGTCCTGTTGCATAGCTATATTGAATTCTGTTAGTCATTCAATGCTTAGAAATATATCCTGGAATGAGGACTATAGTTCCAAAAATTTATGCAGATGAGACTTCTTTTGGCTGTATGGTCTGTTTGCTCTAGTATGATATTTTACTTGTATCTCGATTTTAGAGTGAATTTGTCTACTCATATTTTCCCATTGCAACAGTAGCTTGACTTAAGTTGCACACTGTTCAACCATACATAAAGTGTTGTCTCTCTATACGGTTTTGGGTAGTCTTTGTCTTATGGGGCTAGGTTTTGGGATTTAGTAACCTATTGTACATTTTCTTACCATAGTATAGAGCTAGACCCGTCTCACACTTGTGCTGAGGGGGATGAGGTGTTGAGTGACCGATGTCGATTGAGGCTTGAGGGAACAATCTGTTGTCTTTTTTTTTTTTATCAGTATCTTTGATTGCTTTCGAAGTCTTACGCCAGTCACCAGGAGAGATTGAGTTTTTCCTTGTATGTGCTGCTCTCTTATTACTGAAATCACCATTCTTTAGTTAGGACTATGAAGAAAGAAGCATGAAACATGTGGTTAGACTAGTATTTTTTACCAAGAAAGGTGTTAGGGATCGTTTGGTGGGAGGTATTAGGAGAAATAGTCCATGTATTATGTATTGTATTATTTAGTACTATGTTTGGTAGAATTTTTGAGCCTAAGTAGAACTAATCCATGGATTAGTTATACACCCTACATGGTATTATAGGAGGTGTTACTAATACCTTCCATGTGGTGATATTAGTAATACATTGGATTTAATACCATGGATTATCTATGTAAGGACAAAAACATTCCTCAAATCATTTTATTTATTTTCTTGATTTTATGTTTTATACTTGTACTAGTAAATTTATTTGAATAAATTAGCTTACTAATTTTATTATTTAGAGAGTTGTTTGTTAATAAATAAATGCAATACATATCAATACAATATTTAAAATGTGAGTTGTTTAACATTTACTAATTGAAAAGGTAAATATATCATCACATGACGTTTGTGATCTTTAATTGAATATATTATTTGTTGGTTTATATGTGGTTTCTAATTGTTTGTATTTTGAACAATATATAAATTGCATACATATTAAAACTACAACTTGCAATTTTTATATGTAAATGTAGATGATTTATTTGATTTTACTATTTTTACCGTCTTTTCGGTTTTAAAGTAGATGGTCTATCTATTCTAAATTGAAAATTAACATTTTTAAGTGATTAATTTATTAAGATAATAATTGTTTACCCTCAAGTAATTCAAGTGAGAAAATAACAAACATGACAATAAAATTGTTCTTCTCCTAGCTAGTTAGAAGGTCATAAAAATATAATATTGTTCGGCAATTATCTATCTTGACCAATTACATAAAATAGAAAATCTCATAATATAATTGGAAAGAAGTTTTTTGTAGAGTTTTAATCTATACACAAGATGGGGTCAGAAGGAATGAACCAAACACTAGATAAAAAATATACCTTGCACTATTAATCCCTGCATTACTAATCTTTGTGTTACTAATCCCTGCATTATTTATTTTTCTACCAAATGACTCGTTAGTGCACAAGCCTTGGACAACTACTAATATGATGAGTCATTCGTAATTGTTGTTTGTGAATAAGCATATTGGTAGTACATGTGTAATATATTTGTGTTTGGTATGGAGGAATAAAAATGCTTTTTAATTTTTTCATGTTACTTTTATTTAGGAAAATAATTTCCTTAAAAATAAATTTAAAAAAAAAAGAGGAAGGGAATTTCAACTTTGTTTTAAAAAAAAAAAAAGAATTTCTTTCTATTTAGTTACTTTTTACTCTAATGTTTCACCTAACAGAAAACAACATATGCATCGAAATTCACAAGTGAGGTCTGGGGAAGGTAGAATCTATGTAGATTTTAGCACTACCTCATAGAAGTTGAGAGATTGTTTTCCGAATGTCCTTCGGCTCAAGTGCAACAAATCCAGGTGCAAAGAGGAAGACAATAAAGGAAATAATAGCAAGTAACAAGATAACAATGTCAAGTTTATTGAAAAGGTGTAGAAAAATAATAATAAAATAAAGTGATAATCGAAATATAGTAAACAAAATACTAGGACGGACTATTGAAAATACTAATAAACAATGATAAAAAAAAAAAAAAAAGAACTACAATAATACTACTAGTACCATGAAAAACACTAGTCGCCCTAAGCAAGACAACACTACACTACCTACTAACCTTCTACCTTAATATGTGTTCTCCACATCCTCTTATCTAAGGTCATGTCCTCCGTAATCTGGAGCTACGTCATATCATGTCTTATCACCTCTCCCCAATACTTATTTTGCCTATCTTTGTCTCTCGTACCCACTATAATCAATTCCTCGCACCTCCTCACTGGTGCATCCACGCATCTCCTCTTCACATGTCCAAACTATCTCAATCTTACTTCCCTCATTTGTCCACCACAAAGACAACTTCCACCTTATCTCAAATATCCTCATTTCTAATGTTATCGCTCCTAGTTTGACCACACATCCACCTCAACATCCTCATCTCCTTCACGTACATTTTCAAGACATTAGAATTTTTGACTAGCCAACACTGCGCTCTATACATTGTTGGTCTAAGCACCATTCTATCAAATTTTGAATTTTGGGGGGTATCTTTTCATCACACAAGATTCAAAAGAGAAGCCTTTACTTCATCCATGTCGCACCAATATGATGTATTCATTGATGTTTTCACTCTCCTAGATTATAGACCCAAGATACTTGAATCTGTCTCTATTGGAGATATTTTATGTGTCAAGCCTCACTTTCATGCCTACCACATGCCTGCATTATTGAATTTGCACTACATATACTCTGTCTTGGTCATGCTCAAACTAAACCCTTAGTCTCCAAAGTTAGTTTCTACACCTCTAACTTAGTATTAACTCCATTGCGCTTCTCATCAATTAGTACTATGTCATCCGGAAATAACATACACCACAATATTTCATCTTGAATGTCTCGCATCAATTCACCCATCACCAAGGCAACTTAGTATTAACTCCATTGCGCGTCTCATCAATTAGTACTATGTCATCCAGAAATAACAGACAACACAACATTTCATCTTGAATGTCTCGCATCAATTCACCCATCACCAATGCAAATAAAAATGGACTAAGAGTTGATCCTTGGTGTAACCCCATCTCCATAGGAAAATGATTTTAGTCTCCTCTCACCATTCTTACCCATATATTAGTTCCTTCGTACATGTCCTTTATCGTCCTAATGTAGGCCATTAATACACCTCTTGCCTCCTGGCCTATCACCATGACATAAATCCAAACTAATTCTTGAAAATAGACACACACATTCTCACCCTCATCTCATCGCTTTCTTTCAAAATTTTATAGTGTGACTTAACGACTTAATACCCCTGTAGTTGTTACTTTTTTTAAAGACGGAAAAAGATCGAAAATACTTCTCTACTTTTATTTAGAAGTTAAGTTTATCTTTCATTATACTATCAGACTAAGAAGATCGAAGCACTGTTCTAAAAGACGGTGGTGCGAGGCGAGATACTTTACACAACATGAGGCGAGATTTAAGCCCTAAAATACAGGGTGTAAGTCCCATGATTTATGAGGTGTATATCTCATATATCTTCAATTCTATAATTTTATTATTAAGAAATAAGAAAGTATTTTTTTCAATAATTCTCCCAATAAATTCAAAAAATCACTATATAGAGAATTTTTTGTTATAGTTATTATATGATATAGATAACAATGCAAAAATGATAATAATTGAGATAATCTTTAAAATAGAATCAGCATCGATTTATATAATTCCCATCTTCAAGTAATATTTAGAATGATTATTATTTATATATCTCCAAGAAGAAGAAGAATAAAAGTATAAAATAATGACAAAAAATAGATAAAATTGTCTCACGAATATGGTGTTATGGAATCTCTATCCTATCCATTTCAACTATGATTATTTGAAAACTATTTATGAAAATATCACTTTCTATGAGAATTGTTGTCTTTATTTATATATATTTTAAAAAAATCACTACAATATGAAAGCATGATAACATAATGTGTTGTATGAAGGAGAGTATTTACCATGAAAAATACTTTCCTAGAAAATAAGTTGCTTGCTTAGTTTCTAGGTTTGGGGCTTTGGGTGGGTGGGAGGGTACAATAAACATAGAATCTCACTCATAGAACGTATTTTCCTAGGAAGTCATTTTTCTTATTTTTAAGGAACTTATTTTCCTAGAGAAAATGTTATAAGGAAATTTTGTCCAACCAAACATGAAAAAATAAGAAAACATTATTAAAAAATATTTTTCTCGATATCAAACACACCCATAAAGTATAAATATCATTATCCCAATAATAATAAAAAATGATTTATAGAAAAAATACTTTTTAATAATAAAAATCAAATTTAACATTTGAACATATGTTTTTACGCTTGAGACTTACACCCCAAAGTCTAGGGCTTACAATTTATAGACTATGCCTTTCATTTGCGCTACAAAACGTTTTTGGTATGCCCCATTTCGAACTCTCTAGAAACCCCATTGGAGAGATGAATTTTGAAATTTAATTTTGTTTGAGTTTAGTTAATTTAGTTGGTCATATTTGAATTAAAAGAGCGAAACAAATAATTTCAATGAAAATTGGATAATTTTGATTGATTTGAGGACATTCGTTCAATTGAGCAGCAAATGTGTGAAGTTTAGTAATAATTGTTGGTTTTTTGATAAAGAAATTAAGAAAATAACAGAGAAAGACTTTGAGAGAAAAAATACTGCAGTATTATCAAAGAGAATTATTTTATTAATAATCCAGAGACTTGCATTCAGGGGCGGAGCTACTGTAGCAGAAGGGAGTTCGGCCGAACCCATTGTCTTTTCCGTAGACCCTATATTTGTATTAAAATATGAAGTACAATGTCTATGTATATTTCCTGCGAACCCATAAATATATTGAAGCATTTGGCCCAGTGGTTGCTGTGCACCCAGTGAGATCGTTCACCCCCGCGGAAATGTGAGTTCGAATCTCGGTAGGCACACAATTTTTTTGGATTAATATCTTCAACGTGTGTTTATAAAGAAAATAATTAAAAAATAGAATATCGATAAGGAAATAGTATTTGTGTCGTAATTAAATTTTTTTTAAAATAAAAAATCTGTAAGAATTAATTTAAAACGTAGGTGGGTTTATATAAAAAAAAATTAAAAAACAAAAAAATGTTAAATGAAAAAAAAAGGGAAAATAGTATTTGTATCGTACTATGAAACTACAATATCTGACTATTGATTTGTACTCACATTCAAAAAGTTTAACTCAATTTTTTTCTCCAAAAGTTAGGGTTCTAACTTTTATTGTTGATTTAATTGCTTCTATCCAACATTCGGCCTTCGGTGTGTACTCTTGTCTCTCCCTTTTCAGTTTTTTCCTTATTTATTTCCTTACTCATTTTTAGTGAATTAAATACTTGTATTTGTTCGTTAGTTTGATGATAGTTACTTCAGGCTAAGATCGTTGTTTCTTTTTAAAAATTTAGAACCTACAGACATGAAATCCTGGTTCCGCCTCTGCTTGCATTTATAGATATAATTCCTAACTAAAAATAGAAAAATAAGATACTAACTTATCAATTTAATTCAAATAACAAATAAAAAGAACTAACTCCTAAATATAAGTCAAATGGGACTCTAATAACATAATTTTAAAAACCTAAAAATAGGTAACTTGTAACAACCGAGTTCCTCGTTATAGAAAAACCAACGGGAAATTTTTTTGGGTCGAAAAACTTTTTCGTAGTAACTTGAAATTTCCCAACCTAGTCCAAATTTGGACGAAATTCGAGTCATTAAGGTGTAGCGAAATCTGGTAACAATCGGGTGATTTAAATATGATTTTGATTACATGAGTGGATAGAGGAGTCGTTAAGGAACCCGTACGACTTTACGGAATTGAATTCGGGTGAGTAGAACTCCCGGAATCAATCTTAGCTTGAACGGTATTTTCTGAGCGTTATTGGTTAAAGGTGTGTTGTGAAATGGGGATTTTGGAATTATTAAAATAGCTCACTGATTCCGTGCAAGCTGCTGGGGTGAGATTTTTGCCGCCAGGGCGGGGACGCTGTAGCGGGGTGGGTGCCATTGTGGCGGGTCCAACGCGACTTAAAGTCGTAAATAAACCCGTAAACATCCTTATCCTACACCTTTCCATTTTTAGAGCTAAGGAACGAACCCCAGGCGATTCTTGACAGTTTTTCGTAGAACGTAATCTAATGGGTAATTAATTATCGATGGAGGAGGGTTTTTGATCTAGAATTGTGGTGGAAACAACCCTAAATTGGATGCTTGGGATCATGGGTATGATCTAGAATTCATAGAATTGTTATAGATTTGGGTAATTAGCGATTGTTTATTGATTTATGTGTTATTATGATTGTTTGTAGACCAAGACCAAGCGGAACGAATCCGGAAAGGGAAGGATCGAGGTAGGTGATGATTGTGATTCTATGATTGTGTGATGTATGTTTGTTCTTGCTTCATTATGATACATGTATGCATGTGAATGTTGCATTATTGATCACATTAATCGTAATTGAGGATAGATGAATGATAAATGCCATGAATCATGACTTGTTTGTATGATTATGAGGATATACTTGTGATTTTGATTGTGGCTTATTGAATGGATCGGTTGGCATGTTTCGGCATAACTAACTTGGATCGGTTGGCACGTTTCGACATAATATATTATTGGATTGGGTACCACGTTCCGGTATGCTAACAGTTTGAGTTTAGGTTCCATGAGAGGACCAACGATTTGATATAATTGTGCATCTTGAGAAATGTGAAACTGCGCCTTGTTCGTAAATGTTGATAATATTGTATATGTTCGATATATGCATGCGATTATATTATTGTAATGGCTTATATATGTTGCACTTAGTGGGATAGCCGCGTGATCCTACCAGTACAATGTGGTTGTGTACTGATACTGCACTTGCTCCTTCTTTGTTGAGTACATGGCATCTTCAGGCGGCTATTGACATACCTTGTTTAGAAGACCAGTGATCGTCCCTTCAAATTCAAGGGTGAACCAGTTCTTCCGGGCTGCCATGAGTTCTCTTTCTGTCTATGTCCACATTCCGGACTTAGAATGTTTAGAAGACCAGTGATCGTCGCTTCAAATTCAAGGGTGAACCAGTTCTTCCGGGCTGCCATGAGTTCTCTTTCTATCTATGTCCACATTCCGGACTTAGAATTGTTCTAGTTAGTATTAGTTCATTAGTTTGGGGTTGTGACCGTTCTTGTTAGACTTATGGATCTTGTTATATGTTTTGGTACATTGAATTTCAGGTTCTAGGCATTACTTCCGCATTGTTAGTTTATTATTGTTAGACTTTTGTTAGAGTTTATGGGAATTCTATTTATTTCCTTAAGTATTTAACTTGCTTTCGTAACTTAAATGCCTTAGTTTTTAGATTAGTTGCTTGTTTTGGGTTGTAGTAATGGTTCTCCCACCGGAGGGTAGTGTGGGTGCCAATCACGATGGTCGGGGTCGTGACAAAGTTGGTATCAGAGCCTAGGTTCGGTGATCTCGATGTACCAAAATGATTCTAGTAGAGTCTCGCGGAATGGTACGGGGATGCCTTTACTTTTCTTCGAGAGGCTATAGGATTTTAGGAAATTTCTCTGTTTTCTCTTGTCTCCTTCGTGCTATAACTTGATTCCAATTGGTATCTAACCTCCTTCACTCTTCTGTTCGCAGATGGTTAACACTAGATACAATGGCGTCAATCCAGTAGCTTCCATCAATGCTCCAACTGAGGAATTTGCAACGAGAGTCGCGGTCGAGGCAGGGGTAGAGAAAAAGATAAGGGTAAAGGCTGTGGAAGAGTAGTGCCTGCTATAGATGGGGTACCGATCGAAAATATTCCCCAAAATGAGGCCCTTACCGTACATCATGAAGAGGTAGAGGAGAATGTTGATGTTGAGAATGTTGAGGAGGTTGGACAAGAGAAAGAGGTGCAGGCTGAGACTACTGGTGTTCCACCCATAGACCTAGTGTTAGCTCAACAAATCATGTCATTCTTGAACGGATTGCTTGGTCCTGGAGTGCTTCCTTCTTCTCAAGCAACTCAAGCTCCCGCCAACCCCCCTATTGCTATGACTACTCCCAAGGTTGGTGGAAACGTAGGTACTGATGATTTCTTCAGCCCTTTGTTGGGTTCTGTTATGACTGGTAATGAGCATGAAATGTTGACTAAGTTTTTGAAGCTAAAGCCTCTTGTATTCCTTGGTTCTGAGAGTGAGGATGCTTATGAGTTTATCTTAGACTGCTATGAGAGGCTTCATAAGTTGGGAATTGTCCATCAGCATGGGGTTGGGTTCGTGACTTTTCAACTTCAAGGTGAGGCCAAACAGTGGTGGAGAGCTTATATGGAATGCAGATCTTCAATTTTACCTCCACTCCCTTGGACCCAGTTTCATGCTCTCTTCTTGGAAAAATATGTGCCTAGAACTTTGAGAGATCGTAAGAAAGATGAGTTTATGGCTTTGGAACAAGGTGGTATGTCTGTGACTGCTTATGAGGCCAAGTTCCATGCATTGTCTAGATATGCTACATAGTTGGTGACTACTGAGGAGGAGAGGATCCGTTTATTTATTAAGGGTCTAAATTCTGAGTTGCAAGTATTATCTGTTCACATGACTTCTACATGGAGAAGTTTTAATGAGTTAACAAACTATGTTAAGAAACTAGAGGGGGTAAGACGAGACGGTTAGGCTAAGGCAATGGCAAAAAGGGCCAAGAACTCGGATAACTTTCAAAGCTCTTACTCCAAGGGATCAGGGAGGCCAACACTTGCAGCTAGGCCAATTCAGTCTGCTATGCCCGCCTCTAGAGGTAATTACTCAGGAACTTCATCTCATAATTTGATTCAGGATAACCAGGGAGTCGCACCTTCGACGGGCAGCAGACTATCTTTTAATCGTACTTGCTATAATTGTGGAGAACCTGGGCATATGCGGAGAGATTGTCTCCACCCGTGTGTGTTGGATTCCGCACAACAGCCATCTAGGGCAGTGGTACCCGCGGGGAATGATATAATGTAGAGGACGTCCACAAGGTGGTAGAGGACGTCCACAAGGTGGGTGATGAGGTAATCAGCGAGGTCGTGGGGGTAGAGGAAATGGTAATGCGGGCAGAGGTGAAGTGCAGCCAGGCAGGGAAGTAGCTCGTCAAGATGATGAGGCTCAATGTTATGCTTTTCCGGGCAAGAATGAGGCAGAGATGTCTGACGCGGTGATCACATGTACTATTATTGTCTTTGATCGGATGGCTAATGTGTTGTTTGATCCGAGTTCTACTTATTTGTATGTGTCCGTGAGATTTACCTCAGAATTTTCTATGATTTGTGATATACTTGATGCCCCCATCCATGTTTCTACCCCAGTTGGAAAGTCTATCATAGTCACCCATGTCTATCTTGCTTGTCCTATTTTGTTTATGAGTTTTCGGACCTAGGCTGATTTGGTGATTTTGGATATGACTGACTTTGACATAATCTTAGGCATGACTTGGTTGTCCCCCTATTATGTTGTGCTTAATTGTAATACTAAGTCTGTAACTCTAGAAATTCTGGGAAAGGAAAAGTTAGAGTGGGAATGGGTGTACAAGCCTAAGTAAGCTAAGATCATATCCTCCATTCAAGCTAGAAAATTGGTGGGGTAGGGTTTTTTTGACTTATTTGGCTCATATTAGAGATGTTGAGGTTGAGACTCTATCTATTGAGTCTATTCCTGTGGTATCAGAATTTAGATAAGTGTTTCCTAATGATTTGCCTGGTATGCCTCCAGATATAGATATAGATTTCTGCATTGATTTAGAGCCTGGGACTCGTCCCATTTCCATCCCTCCATATCGCATGGCTCCGGCAGAATTAAGAGAGCTTAAGGCTCAAATCCAAGAACTTCTTGATAAGTTATTCGTCCTAGTGCTTCCCCATGGGGTGCTCCAGTTTTGTTCGTTAAGAAAAAAGATGGTAGTATGAGAATGTGTATAGATTACCGGCAATTGAATAGGGTCACTATTCGAAACAAGTACCCTTCGCCTCGAATAAATGATCTTTTTGACCAATTGCAAGGTGCATCAGTTTTCTCCAAGATTGATTTAAGGTCCGGTTACCATCAATTGAAAATTAGGCATGCCCAAGACGGCATTTAGAACTCTCTATGGGCACTAAAGTTTTTGGTGATGTCTTTTGGTTTGACCAATGCACCTGCAGCTTTCATGAGCTTGATGAATGGGGTGTTCAAACCATTCCTTGATTCGTTTGTTATAGTTTTTATTGATGATATTTTGGTCTATTCAAAAAGTGAGGCAGAGCATGTTGACCATCTTCGTATCGTTCTGGGTGTTCTTGGAAAACAAAGGTTGTATGCTAAATTTTCTAAGTGTGAATTTTGGTTGACTTCGGTTGCATTTTTGGGGCATGCAGTTTCAAAAGAGGGGGTAATGGTATATCCTCAAAAGATTGAAGCGGTTAAGAATTGGGTTCGTCCTAGTTCTGTGACTGAGATTAGGAGTTTTGTGAGGCTTGCCAGTTATTATCATCGATTTGTGAAGAACTTTGGTTCTATTGCCACTCACTTGACAAATTTGACCAAAAAAGAGACGCTCGCTAGCTATTATCATCGATTTGTGAATAACTTTGCTTCTATCGCCACTCACTTGACTAATTTGACCAAAAAGGAGATACCATTTGAATGGACTGAAAAATGTGAGGAGAGCTTCCAAAAGCTCAAGACTCTCTTGACCACTGTGCCTATTCTAGCATTACCGGTTGAAGGTAAAGATTTTATTGTTTATTGTGATGCTTCACATTCTGGTTTGGGTGCTGTGTTTATGCAGGATAAGAATGTTATAGCTTATGCCTCGCTTCAATTGAAAGTGCATGAGAGGAATTACCCAACACATTATTTGGAGTTGGCAGCGGTAGTGTTTGCTCTTAAGATTTGGCGACATTACCTCTATGATGTTAAGTGTGAGGTATATACTGATCATCGTAGTTTGCAGCATGTGTTCACTCAAAAGGATTTGAATTTGAGACAACGAAGGTGGATGAAGTTATGTAAAGATTATGATGTCACCATTCAGTACCATCCGGGCAAGGATAATGTAGTGGCATACACCTTGAGTCGGAAAGCGGTGAGTAAGGGTAGTTTAACTTGCTTGAGTGTAACCAAGCGACCTTTGGCTAAAGAAATTCAGACCCTGGAGTCTAAATTCATGCAATTGGGCATCTCAGAAAAAGGTGGTGGTGTTAGCTAACATTGAAGTAAGGGCCACGTTTACGGAAGAGATCAAGGCCAAGCAATTGGAGGATGAAAAATTGAATGAACTTAAGAAAAATACTGTGTTTGGTAAGGCACAAGAGACCACTCTTGATGTGGAAGGTGTGCTTAGTTTTAAGGGGAGGATTTGTGTTCCTCGAGTTGATGATTTGATTCAAAAGTTGTTGATAGAGTCACATGGTTCGCGATATTCTATTCATCCGAGTGTGACCAAGATGTACCGAGATTTGAAGCGAATTTATTGGTGGCCGGGCATGAAGAAGGATATAACAGAGTTTGTGGCTAAGTGTCAAAATTTCCAACAAGTAAAATATAAGCATCAAAGGCCTGCAGGTTTGCTTCAAAAAATGCCAATTCCGGAATAGAAGTGGGAACAAATTGTCATGGACTTTGTGGTTGGTCTTCCAAAGAACTTGGGGAAGTTTGATTCTATTTGGGTAATGGTGGATAGATTGACTAAGTCAGCCCATTTTATTTCGGTAAGGATAAATTATAATGCTGAACAATTGGCTAAAGTTTATGTGAAAGAGATAGTAAGGTTGCATGGGGTGCCCCTTTCTATCATCTCAGATGGTGGTACGCAATTTACATCAAAGTTTTGGAGGATACCGCTTTTCATCCGCAGACGGATGGGCAATCGAAGAGGACTATCCAAGTGTTAGAGGACATGTTGAGGGCATGTGTGATTGATTTTGGAGGACATTGGGATAAGTTCTTACCTTTGTGTGAGTTCTCTTATAATAATAGTTATCACTCCAACATAGATATGACACCATTTGAGGCACTCCATGGGAGGGGATGTAGATCACCCATAGATTGGTTCGAGGCTGGGGATGTGAAACCATTAGGAGTAGATTTAGTAAATGATGCTCAAGATAAGGTGAGGAGTATTCAAGCTAAGCTTCTAGCAACCCAGAGTAGACAAAAAAAGGTATGCGAATCATAAGGTAAGAGACATGACGTTTCAAACCGGTGAGAATGTTCTTCTTAAAGTATCACCCATGAAAGGGGTGATGAGATTTGGTAAGAAAGGTAAGCTAAGTCCACGATATATTGGTCCATTTGAGGTTCTTGAATATGTGGGGCTGGTAGCGTATAGATTGGCTTTACCTCCTAATTTATCGGGAGTTCATCCGGTATTTCATGCGTCCATGTTAAAAAGGTATCATGGTGACGGGGATTATATCATTAAGTGGGACTCAATTGTGTTAGACAAGGACCTCCAATATGAGGAGGAACCGATTGCAATTCTTGACCGTGATGTGCGTAAGTTGAGGACCAAGGAGATTAAGTCCGTGAAAGTTTAATGAAAGTACCGTCCAGTTGAGGAAGCTACTTGGGAAACCGAAAGGATATGCGAGACAAGTATCCCCAATTGTTCGTCTATTTAGGTACTACTCAATTCCTTCCTTAGCCTATTTTCCCCTAGTTTGTCACTCAGAGACGAGTGATGGGTAAATTGATATCTATTGTAACGATCAGGTTCCGTCGTTGTAGAAAAACCAACGGGGAAATATTTTGGGTCGAAAAACTTTTTCGTAGTAACTTAAAATTTCCCAACCTAGTCCAGATTTTGACGAAATCGGAGTCATTAAGGTGTAGCGAAATCTGGTATCAATCGGGTGATTTAAATATGATTTTTATTATATGAGTGGATAGAGAAGTCGTTAAGGAACCCGTACGACTTTACGGAATTGAATTCGGGTGAGTAGAACTCTCGGAATCAATCTTAGCATGAACGGTATTTTCTGAGCGTCGTTGGTTAAAGGTGTGTTGTGAAATGGGGGTCTTGCTACCAGGGTGGGTGCCTCTATGGCGGGCCCGACGCGACTTAAAGTCATAAATAAACCCCTAAACGTCCTTATTTTGCATTTTTCGATTTCTAGAGCAAAGGAACGAACCCCAGGCGATTCTTGATAGATTTCCACCATTCCTAAGGCTAAAGGTAAGTTTTTAACTCCCCGAATCCATTTTTCGATCCGTAGAACGTAATCTAATGGGTAATTATCGATGGGGGAGGGTTTTTGATCAAAAATTATGGTGGAAACAACCCTAAATTGGATGTTTGGGATCATAGGTATGATCTAGAGTTCATAGAATTGTTATAGATTCGGGTAATTAGCGATTGCTTATTGATTCCCGTGTTATTATGAGTGTTTGTAGACCAAGAATAAGCGGAACGAATCCAAAAAGGGAAGGATCAAGTTTCTTAGGGTTTCAAGCTTGTTTCGAGGTAGGTGATGGTTGTGATTCTATGATTGTGTGATGTATGTTTGTTCTTGCTTCATTAGGATACATGTATGTATGTGAATGTTGCATTATTGATCATATTAATCGTAATTGCGGATATATGAATGATAAATTCCTTGAATCATGACTTGTTTGTATGATTATGAGGATATACTTGTGATTGTGATTGTGGCTTGTTGAATGGATCGGTTGCCACGTTCCGGCATAACTATGGGATCAGTTGCCACGTTTCGACATAATTATTGGATTAGGTACCACGTTCCGGTATGCTAACAGTTTGGGTTTGGGTTCTATGAAAGGACCAACGATTTGATATAATTGTGTATCTTGAGAAATATGAAACTGCGCCTTGTTCGTAAATGTTGATAATATTGTGTATGTTCGATATATGCATGTGATTATATTGTTGTAATGGCTTGTATATGTTGCACTTAGTGAGATAGCCGCGTGACCCTACCAGTACACTGTGGTTGTGTACTGATACTGCACTTGCTCTTTCTTTGTTGAGTACAAGGCATTTTCAGGCGGCTATTAACAAACCTCGTTTAGAAGACCAGTGATCGTCGCTTCGAATTCAAGGTGAGCCAGTTCTTCCGGGCTTCCATGAGTTCTCTTTCCGTCTATGTCCACATTCCGTACTTAGACTTGTTCTAGTTAGTATTAGTTCATTAGTTTGAAGTTGTGACCCTTCTTGTTAGACTTATGGATCTTGTTAGATGTTATGGTGAATTGACTTTCAGGTTCTAGGCATTACTTCCGCAATGTTAGTTTATTATAGTTAGACTTTTGTTAGAGTTTATGGGAACTCTATTTATTTCCCTAAGTATTTAACTTGCTTCCATAACTTAAATGCGTTAGTTTTTAGATTAGTTGCTTGTTTTGGGTTGTAGTAATGGTTCTCCCACCGGAGGATAGTGTGGGTGCCAATCACGATGGTCGGGGTCGTGACATAATTGTTTTATTTCTGCAATATGCTGAGACATATTCTCAACACTCCTTCTTGGATCGGAAATTGTAGATTGTAGTCTCATCTGAAATTGATGAACATATCTGCTAATTCATCCTTTGTCTTGCAAGGCTTGTGTGCATCTTCTGTTAGATTAAATGAGAAGCTCTTACCTCTCATTTCAACTTGTGAAATCTCTTGCTTAGTAGAATAAAAAATTCAACAATATTTATCGCCAAATAATAATTTAAATCATTTTTCTATTAACTGACCAATACTAAACAAACTTTTATCAATATCAGGCACATAAAGAACATCTGAAATTATTTTTGTACCTGAATTTGTTTTAATTGAAACATTCACTTTTCCTTTTGCAGGAATGCAATCACCATTTTCAATCCTGACTTTCTTATTTTTCATAGGAATGAACTCTTTAAAAAGATTTCTTTCATATGTCATGTGGTTTGTACAACCACTATCAATCATCCAAAATCAGATTTTTTGGTTGAAATACAAGTTGCCACAAATAAGTGGTCTTCTTCTTCTTCAGTAGTAGTGACTTGGACAACTGTTTCATCTTTTTGAAATTTGCTTTTGCAAATCAGAGCTTCATGACCAAGTTGTTGGCAGTTCTTGCACTGTGCATCTGGTCTTTTCCAATATTTATATGGAGGATGCCCATTTATTCCACAATGCTAACAAGGAGGGTAAATTTTCATAAATTTACCCTCGCTTTGAGTTTTGTGGTTGGCTACTAATGCTCCTTCAACCATGCCATCTTGCCTCATAAGTTTCCTTTGTTCCTGAGCCTGCAAAGAATTTAACAATTTTGCCAAGGTAATTTTGGACAGATCTTGTGTGTTTTCCAAGGTAGTTATACATGCTTCTTATCTTTCAGGCACTGCAATAATAAATTTTTCAACAATTCTTGTATCTTTAAATTCAGTGCCTAGTAATCATACCTTGTTGGCAATACCAAGTAATCTGTTAGAATCTTCCTTAACTATTTCTTACTCTTTCATTTTCTGCAATTCGAATTTCCTCATTAAATTTAATACCTTTATTCCTCGTATTCTTTCATCTCCAGCATATTCTTTCTTTAGATAATTTCAAATTTCTTTTGGTTATGTGAGAGTCATGATTTTCGTAAAAACAGTTGTCGAAACAGCAGCAAATAAAGTTGCTCTTGCCTTCGACTTAATGGTTTTTTTTCCTTGTGACTCTTGATCTGGGCCACGGTGGGATTATTTGGCAGCGGATTAATTTCATAATCCTCTTCCATCGCTTCCCAAAGATCAAGACCCTCCAAGTAAGTTCCAATTCTCACAACCCATAGTTGATAATTCTCACAATCAAAAATAGGAGGAGACATTCGTGAAAAACTATTTTCGGAATCCATTTTTCTACTCACAGGTCCCTCAAGAAGAAGGCTCTAGATACCAATTGTTGGTTTTTTGATAAAGAAATTAAGAAAATAAAAGAGAAAGACTTTGAGAGAAAAAATACCGCAGTATTATCAAAAGGAATTATTTTATTAATAATCTAGAGACTTGCATTTATAGATATAAGGGGAAAAAATCTGAAATATATCCGAACTTTGACCGAAATTGTTGTAACGATACCAAACTTTGGAAATGACCTTTTACCCCTCTGCACTATTTAATAGTGTTATTTTAAGGTATATATGTGCCCCCGTGGACATCATAAATATTGCATAATTATAAATAGTAACGTGTCCACGTGGGCACATATATACCTTTAAAATACACTATTAAATAGTGCAGGGGGTAAAAGGTCCTCCATAAAGTTTGGTATCGTAAAAAAGTTATTATACTTTTATTGATTTTGTAAATTTTAAAATTTTCCAAAATTAAATTAAATTCTCCTTTATAACTAAACAATTATTTATTTTTTAAGTAAAAATAAAGCCTTAATCCGTGAATTATTTTACTTTACTACTCCCTCCGTCTCTATTTACTTGTCAAATATTTCCTAATTTGATTTCTCCTTTTTACTTGTCATTTTTGACAAATCACGAAACGGTAATTTTCTTAATAGGTTTGTCAAGTCAAAATTTGACAAGTAAAAAAGGACAGAGAAAGTATTTTATATAGAAGCGCCCTTTTTACCTGTCATTTTTGACAAATCAAGAAACGGTAATTTTCTTAATAGGTTTGTCAAGTAAAAAAGGACAAAGGAAGTATTTTATATAGAAGCGGCTAGAAACTTACCATTGCTCAACATGTCTGCTTCTAGTCAAAAAGTTAGCGATGATTGTATGAATTCTTAGCAACTACATTCATAATTAACATTATGAACAAAATTACTATGCTTTTAGTAATTTCAAGTTGAGGTAAGAGTTGGATGTTTTGAACAAAGTTGAAGGGGAAAAAATAATGTTCGCTTATATATACTAATTAGTTTCTGGAAATATGCATTGTATGTGTTATCCAATATCAATTGCATCATGGAAAATAATCCTAAATTGTTTGCTTAACTTCTTTACTTTGTTTTTTATCAACACAATGATTAAATTCAAAACTAAAGATCAATTGAACCTTAGTAAAAATGACAATGAAACTAATTAAGCAATATTGTCTTTCATCTATAAAAACAGTAATCATAATAAACTGTAAAGAAAGAACCAATTAATGAAAATAATAAACCAATGTACCAGAGAAACCAATTATCTAATCTTTTTGAAGCTTTCCTTTGAAATTTTTGTAATAATTTTTAGTAGAAATTTCAATTATTTTTATTTTTTTCGAGATAAATACTCTATCGAGTGGTAAAATTACATTAACCCTCTAATTTATCAATATTCACAATCATGATAAAATTCAAAACAAAAATTTGTTGAACCTTAGTAAAAAGTGACATGGAACAATATTTTAGAAAGTAGTGAAGGATTATGCTATATGTTATGTGGAGCATCAACTGGAAAAGAGCCTATAGGTACAGTATAAGCCAAGAGTTTGATGTACTGTTAGCCCAAGTGCAGGGCCGGCTCTATGTATACAAAAATAAGGCATTGGCCTTAGGCCCCAATTTTAGGGGGCCTCAATTTTTTACCAAGAATAAATTATGTGTTAATTTTTTAAAGAAAAACATTAATTATTTATGATAAAAAGTATATATTTAAAATTATTATTTTATTCTCTTCAATCCAATTCAAATAGAAAAAATCAAGAAAATATTGTTTTATTTTCTTACACTCTCTCTACTAATACTCACATTATTTTCTTTTTAACTCCTTTTACACCCTCTTCTTTAAATTGTTGATAAGTTAGAGTAATATTCTGTCAAAAGTATCAATTAATAGTCAAAAAGTGTTGAACAAATTGAATTGTAAATTCTTTTTCCATTTCTTCTTAGATTTTCAAGCATTACAACAACCATAGTAAAATGTGGGGTAACCAAATTATCAACTTCATCAAAGCTATGGTTCTAACTCTTATATTTATTTGAAATTTGTCAACTTATTACTTGTAGAACTATGTTAACAATTCATATAATGATTGCCCGAGTAAAATAATATTTTTCAACGTTGAATTAATAAAATCTTATTTAAAACTAATAATTGAAAAAGAAATCGAATAAATCATTTATATATAAAAAAAAATATTAAGTAATACTTTGCATTTAAAAATGTAAGAAAAATAAATTTTAAATAAATGCATGTGAAGTTTATTTAGATTTTAGGCCTCTAATTAAGATTTCGCTTTAGGCCTCCGATTACGTTGAGCCGCCCCTGGTCAAAGCCCTTTGGAAAAATCACAACCTTTAGGAAAAGTTACAACCCTTTGAAAAAGTTACAACCTTTCGAAAAAGTCACAACTCTTCAAAAATGTCACAACCCTTCTAAAGGTCACAAACTCTTCTGAAAAATTGCATCCCATTTATAAAGAAGTCTTCATACATCCCACAATCCCCTTAAACTTGCTTTAAAGGCAAACTTGGTGTGCTGCTTCGAGCCAACTTAGGCCTTCATTGTTTTTGTTTACCCTTAATAAATATCTTAATCTGAATTATTATATGTGTTTTTTATTTTATTTTTAGCCTATTTCAATTTAATTCATTTTTATTTGAATAATTTTTTAATTAATTTTAGCCTCTCATTTATCAACTCAACACATTTTAATCTGCCTAATCCAATCAATCATGTCCGCGCACTTGACACCCCGGCCCCTAATATATCTCATCAATATGCAATAAGACAAGAAAAGAAAAAGTCATCACAATTCAATTTTCAAAAGGTAAACAAAACACAACAAGAAAGCAGTTAGGAAACATGTACTTGTCCCCCTCCGTTGTTATTTTTGTTTTTATAATCAATTAAAAAAAAATATTAAAAATCTTAATCAAATCTTAGTCCATCAAAATATTTTTCAATTATCACGTTCTAAATGAGAATTTTATTATGGAGATATTATAGTATCTGCAACCATTGACAATACAAGTTTTAAGTTCTATGTTTAGATAATATGTGCAAAATTTTCATTTTTCTAATTAAAAAAATGGAAATGGAACGACCGCTATTTATAGAGATGATCTAGCTATTTATTAAAATCAATAATGTTACACCCCTAAATTTCATGAACTTCCAACACATCTTAATGTCTCCATATTTACGATATAATCATCTTAAATTATTTAAAATTTTGATTCCACCACAAAATAT